>NC_134875.1:84979981-85179981 GCF_049852395.1 Peromyscus maniculatus bairdii | reverse complement strand
CACAGAGACTTCTTATTAATTATGAAAGCTTGACCTTTAGCTTAGGTTTGTCCCACTAACTCTTATAACTTCAATTAACCTGTTTTTATTAATCTACCTACATTCTGCCATGTGCCTCAGTTATCATATGTCCAACCTCTTCAGTGTCTCCCTGGCATCTGCTGCATGCCCAGATTCCTTCTTTTCTTCCTTTCTGTCCCCGGAGATCCCTCCTATCCTGTCCTGCCTAGTTATTGGCCATTCAGCTTTACACCAGTCACAGCAACACATCTTTACACAGTGTACAAATATCCCACGAAAGAGCGGGCTATATATAGGAATATATATGTGTATACATGTACATATATGCATGTAAATAATCAATGAAAAAGGACACTGAATTTGAAAGAAAGAAAGAATATATGGGAGGATTTGGAGGGAAGAAAAGGAAGTGAGAAATGGTATAATTTTACAATAATTTCACAAAGAAAAGAAAAGTAATTTATTGAGTTAATCTCAGCACTTGGAAGGCAGAGGTAATTGGATCTCAATGAGTTCAAGACCAACCTGGTCTACATAGTAAGTTCCAAGCCACCCAAGGGTACATAGTGAGAATACAAATTTCTTTTTATTCAGGAGCTGGAGAGATGGCCACCATTTAAGAGTGCTCATTGCTCTTGCAAAGGACCCAAGTTTGGTTCCCAGTTTTAGGGGATCTGATGGCTTCTGCTGGTGCCAGGAATGCCATGGTACACATACATAATATACGGGCAAACACTCACACAAAATAAAAATAAATAAATCTTTAAAATAACTTGACTCTGGCCGGGTGGTAGTGGCGCACACCTTTAATCCCAGTACTCGGGAGGCAGAGGCAGGTGGATCTTTGTGAGTTTGAGGCTAGCCTGGGGTACAGAATGAGATCCAGGAAAGGCACAAAGCTACACAGAGAAACCCTGTCTTAAAAAACCAAAATAATAACAATAATAATAATAATAATAATAATAATAATAATAATAATAATAACTTTGCTCAAACTTTGTGATTTATGATCACTGGCAGAAATGACAACAAAGGATTGGGAGAGGCAATGACTGAAGAGAAAGGACACTGGGAACCTTCTCAACATCTGTCTTAACCTTTTTTACATTAGCATATAAACATTTCTTGAGGCAAAAGAAATACTTCCAAAAGTTAAGAGTAATTGCAATTTAGAAAATGGGAAGATTTTTCAATACTTGTTGGAGAATGGCTAGCACAGAGATAAATGCTACCACTTCTAATTCTGCTTAAATATATCTGAAACATCCTATGTAAGAAAACCTTGTGAGTTACCTTAGAGTTATGATAATGTAGGTTGCAGAAGCCTACTAGAGCCAATTTTACAACCTCTGAGAGTAAGGGCTCGGGGCAGCAATGTTGGTGGCCACATTGACTTTAGAGGGTTTCATACTTCTCATTTCTGAGATCTGAACCGCATGAAAGATGAAGCAAGCCCATGGAATGAACTTAATACAATAAACCATCCTCACTGAAGACCTGGCAATATATTGGCTGCCTGCTCTGCCTGTAGGCAGTTCTGTTAGTGGTGACTGGCTGAGAAGAACTCTGTAGAATTGCTGTCTGCCACTAAAATGCACTTGGCACACACATAGGCAAGTGCTACAGATTGCCACAAGCTGGTAAAGTTCTTGGCTTCCCTCCACCATCCTAGTTAAGCAGAGTCAACCCTTTTATCCAAGGCTCCTGCTGGACTCTTGAATCAGAATTTTCCTTCTCTATTGTCTGCAGACCCTCCTAGTTACGTTTTTTTTTAAATATACAACAGTGTATCCCCGTGACTTTTATTAAGACTCAAATCGGTGAAAGCAAAGTGTTTCAGATGTAAGTTCATGTGCCCTTCATTCTGAATTAAAACTATTTTTATTTTAAGTGACAGGTGAACACCCCATTTTCAGTTATGAAGGCAACTATTGTTCCTGGACTTTCCTCCTGGTGCTTTAGGTACCAAGCTGTACCCTTAAAATCTAATTCTAGCAAACTTTGTTGTTGCAGTAGCCTATGAGAAAATTCAGGCAGTCATTTCAGTTCCTGCAGAATCAAGTACTATTTTGTTTATATCCCCACCTCCAAGACAGAGTCCATGAAACGTATTTTGCATGTCTTTTCCAAACACATACTTTATTTGGGAATGCTCCGCTGTTTAATGTAAACAAAGTACCCTGCCTTAGTTCCCCTGTCACCTTGAGCTAATCATACCTTTTACTTAAAAGACGCTCTTAGTTGCATCCTTAGAGTGAGTGTAGAAGAGGAGAAAAGGACTTCTTAGACCGAAATAAATCCTATTGTTACGTATTTATACATTTAGAATTGTGAGAATAGAATCATTCTATGATTGTACAAAAGATATCACCATAGCCATGAGCTGAAATGTTAGCATTGTGAAATTTCACTGGGTCTAAAGCCATCTAGTTTGATCCTAATCCTCTTAATGGTGGTGCCAGGAAAAGTCTTTATGCTGGATATGTTGGTGACTACTGTAATCCCAGAACTTGGGACATGGGGACAGGAGGACAGTGAATTTGCATTCCAGGCCTGCCTGAGCTACATTGCAAGGGCTGTTCCAAAAAACAAAAAGGAGCCCCCAAAGAAGGCAGCACTCTAAATTCTTATAATCCATTGTAGTTATATAAATATACTGAAATTTGAACACAGGAGGGAACGGGTAAGCACTAAGCAATCCTTGATTGGTGCTCTGTTTTTAAAGGACTTAGTGTGCCCTACACTTGGGGTCTTGCCAACGGTGGACATTAGGATGAGAAAGAATGTGGAAACACTGGGGCTTCCTTTGAGTTCTCTTTGGTCCTCACTGGTTAGGAATATAAGGGAAGTGCTTTACAAACAGCTCTGCTAAAGGCCCATCTCCTGACCTTGAAGGTACTAACATTGCAACTCTGGGTTGTTTCCCAGGGCTGATCCAGACACTGCATGTTCTAACCCTGAACCCCTTCACAGCCAACAATTCACCTATGCACCCCTTCACCATATGACTACCTGAGAACCAAACTTTATTCTTAAGGCTTCCGATTCACTGAGGCGGAAGCAGTAATTTATGTGTTATAGTGCCAAGTAAAGTGTAAATTTCAGTGATGAGAATAGAACTGCTCATATGATCGTCCATAAACAATTCTTCCTAATACGTTTTCAGTTACCTTTCTGTGTGTTTGCCACAAAGAGAATTAGCCATTCTCTACGAGGGAACTTAACCTCCTGAGGTGCTTATTCTTTTACTCCTAGTAACTGCAGACAGCACCTTCATATGATGCAAGTAACGGAGCCCACAGGACATTTGGGTGACTATGAGGACACCTTTTTCCTGGCCTACTTAATCTAGGACATTAATTTCCTTGTGCAGTCAGAGCTTGCCATCCTGAGCGGCCATAAAATAGAAGCCCAAACCAGCTCTTCGTTCTATCTACTTTCCTGATGCACTCCCATTATTTTATGTTTGGTTTTTGAGGGTATGTCCACAAGGAGTGGCTAGGCTTGTACATTAATAGGGACTCGGTGGTAGAAGCATAAAAATAAAGTGTAACTGTCTATAAAATGGGTTAAATTTTGACTTGTTAGAATGGTTAAATGTTTCACTGGCTCAGTGATCTTTGCTCTCTTATCACACGATCTTATTTTTTCCCCCCAAAGACTACACAATTACCCTTTAGAAAAAAGAAAGGTCCCTGAGAGGTGGGAAATGGAAACACATAGCTGTTAGGTTCTCTGTGACCACAAAATCAGTCCAGTACCATAAATGACCCCTGCATATACTTTAAAAATATCATTTTAAAAAATCAGCCAGCATCAAAATCTTTTGTAAATTTGACTTCACGTGGTTTTCCTAAATCAAAACGTCTTTTGCTACAGGATGAAGCTGTTGCTTGCATGACTGCAACCATTGATGCTGCAGTGGAAGCAGACGCTGTGAGTAATCGCCCCACTTGTGTGGAACCTGGAGCACTCACTGCTGCCTCCTGTAGCCCCTATAATTGATCAGTTGACTCGGGAAGAGGACCTGTAATTATTATCCTTCTTCGTAGAATGCTCTTTAGAGTAGATCTGTTTCATAATACCTCAAACAAGGATAAGCTCTGTCTCTAATAATCTAGCTGGTAATGAGCAGCAGAACTTCTCAGGGGACATCATGTTTCATTTTTCAATCTGGCTTATTTTCTATTAGGTCCTAGTATTCTGTTTCAGTTACCCAATAAGTTAAAACACGGAAAGGAACAAATTGTGACAGTGTCAAAAAAAGCACTGGAGGAGAATGTTTTCTGAATATGCTTTTCTATGGTGGGATGACCATGGGGTAAAACAAAGAAAGGAAAATGTTTTGAGTGTTCAGATCACAACAATAGATAAGGTATCTGTTATTGACTTTGACTAAGGTTATACATTAAAGGGAAAAATGAAAGTTTGGTCAGTGGTTTTCTTGAGGAAAAGCCTTTTACCCTTGAAACAAGTACCTATTAGTAGTTTTCTTATTCTGAATGAAGCAAGATAGGAGATAAATTAGGTAATAAAAGTTAGCTGTGTCAGAATAAATGACTCTTTTTCCATTTCCAAAGTGCTATGTCCAGTGTCTTCTCTTCTTTAGGAGCCTCTTGAGATGAAATGAAAGAAGTAAGGCTTGTTTGTCAGATCAGTATAGGGAGGAGCAAGAAAACTTATCTATATTACAGAGTATTATATGAGCAAGGGAATAAGCTCCATAGTTAATTCCAAGTGTTTCAAGCTGATGTTATATAATAAGTCACAAGAGTGAAAGAACACAGGTATTGCTGATGGAGAAATGGCTGTGGGGAGTCAAGTAGTATCTAAGGAACTCCAGCTTCTTGCTTCTCTTACAAATCTGTATTAGGGTTCTCTACAGTAATAGAACTTACAGAATGGAGAGTAAGAGAGACAGAGAGATGGCATTTATTAGAATGACTTACAGGCTATGATCCAGCTAATCCAACAGTGGCTGCCAGTGTGCAGAAAGCCCAAGAATCCAGTAGTTGGACTCCAGAAGGCTAGATGTCTCAACTGGTCTTCAGTATATGCCAGATTTCTGAAGGAGTAGGCTCTAATGCCATTGAAGTAATGGATTTGCTAGTGAGTGCAGGAGAAAGTAGGCAAACAGAGCAAGTTTTCCTCCTCGAAATCCTTTATATAGGCTTCCAGCAAAAGGTGTGTCCCAGATTAGAGGTGGTTCTTTCACTTCAAAAAAATCCCTCACAGATGTGCCCAGACATTTTTAGGTTTTAGTTAATTCCTGATGTAATCAAATTAACAACCAAGAATAGCTATCACAAAATCATTGTCTTTTCCAGCAAGTGGAAACCAGTCCCAATACCAGCAGGTCTTCTGATGTTTTCAGCACTCAACATGCTCTACGTCAAGCTCAGATGTCCAAGGAGCTGATTGAGCTGAATAAAGAACTTGCATTGAAAGAGGCCCTAGCTAAGAAGATGACTCAGAATGATAGCCAACTACGGCCCATCCAGTTCCAGTACCAGGTAAAGTGTTTTCTCAGTCAGCAGTTGGTCATGTCTAACTTATGGAAAGAAGAAAAGCCACCACTTTGGGTAATGAGAAGACAAGATGATGTGCATAGTGTGCCTGGAATTCTATTCTATTGCTGGCTTTTCTTAAGAATACTTTCATTACAGGAAATCTGTAATTTTGTATCATTTAATATAATGTCTCATTGTCCACCATGAGCATGTAATAGTGTGATAATGTTTCCATAAATGTAGTCCCTACTTGTAGAATAATCGTGTTCTAAGAAATGTGTGTGGTTTCTGAGATAGGCACGTCTCTTAGCAGATGATCCAAGTTATAGTATGAATTATTTAAATACATAACTGGGGAAATAGCTAAACGTTTTCCTCATGATATGTCTAAGTGGCTCTTGCTAATTAATAAACAGGCCTTTAGTTGATATGTCCTAGTTTGCTTTCCTAGTCTAACTGCCTAGCCATCAACTTAGGGTTATCGTCCTGGGAAGTCATTTCACTTGGTGTACCTTTCTGTTATTGTCAAATACAGCTCCACCCAGGAAACATACACGAAAGGAAAATGTTATGAATCTTTACATCTCTGAAAGTTGATCTTTTCATTCTTATATGTGTTCACTTGGCTGGGTTTAAAATTCTATATATGTTGTTTATGTTTAGAATTTCGAACGTGTTGCTCCTTTGTCTTCTGTTTTCAGTGTTGCTATTAAGAAGTACATATGATTTTGAGTTTTTCCCTCTGGAAACTCAGGATTTTTTTTTGTCCCCAAGTATCACTTAATCTTACAGTGATAAGCTTGCTATAGCTCACTCCTCATTGATTGTGCTTGGTGCTGCATGGGTCCTTTCACTCCCCAAAGTGTGTCTTCGTTTCCTGGATACTGTTACTTGACCACATTTTCTTTCTTCAACTCCCCTTAGTCAGGTGTTGGACCTCTGAGATTTCACGCTGCTCTTCTTCCCTCTTCCCTCCTGCTTGCTATGTCCTTGTCCTTGTCATTTTATTCTGCTCTCTAGATTTCCTTTCCCTTCTGGTAAGTTTTTATTGGCCTACTATTTTCTAAGATCTCTTATTGAAGCTCTGGATTGTTCTTGTTTATAGAAACCTTTTTTAATGGATGTTGTATCTATCTAAGATTAGGAATTAAAATTTATCAACATTTTATTCTCCCTTCCTAGCCTCTCTTTCCTCCACATTTCCTTACTTTTGTATGTTTTAGTCTCGCCTTCACTTAAGAACTCTCCTCAAATTTCTGCTGATCTTTGGCTAGCTATACAAACAGACGAGTGAGAACCTAAAAGCCAGTCAGAAGTTCTGAGCTGGTCAGTTTCCCACAGAAATCTCCTTTCCTCTGCTTGTGTGAGGGAGTGGTGGGAAGGGGGAGTTAGTAGCAGTCTCTGGTCATTCAGTTCTCTTTAGTACATGTCAGCATCGCAGCTCTTCATGTATCCTTTTAGCTGTATCTGGGCTGGCAGTCCAGCCTGAAAGTTTCAGTCCCTCCGAAAGGAAGTCTCCACTCCTCTCTGTTTCCATGATACAAACCAGCTTGCTGCTTGTTGCCTTTCAGCCTGGAGGAATCCTAGTTTAACTGTTTCCATTCTGGAAGTCAGTTGCTCTTTTGCTCTTCCCAAACTCTGTTGATATGTCTTGAATACTCCCTTCTCTGCATGCTTGTTAATTTATGCAACTTTTTGCCTCATTTTAGTGGAGTTACAGGAGGAAGGTTAAATATGTAGTTCAATTGTCTATGGCAAGGCATACAGTGCAGCCCTTTTCAGGTCAAATGTGTTTTGACTTTCCAGAATCAATAAAAGATGACTAGTAAGTCTCTCTTATACTACCCAAAAACATGGAAAACAAATTCCTCCAGGGTAGTTCCTACTCTATAAGGAAGTATAAATAATGAGGTATAGCTATAGATATAGTAATATAGTCTTTTCCCCTAGGAACCAAATATAAAGAAAAGAAATAGACTCTTAATAAAAATAATACCTTTGAATCACATGTAAATCATCAACTCTCTTTCTAAGAAATAATGACAGTTTCCCAATTTAAAAAAAAAAAAGTGTATGCTTACATGCACACGCTCATCACTACACATATGCAGAGATCAGAAGACTACTTTGTGGAGCAGATTTTCTCTTTTCATCTTTCCATGGCTTTCATAGCAAGAGCTCTTACCTAGTCCACACTAGTCCAGTCCAAGTGTTTCATTTCTAAACAATGTTTTCCTGCCGTGGTAAAAAGCATTGTGGGGTATACACCAGAGAAGACTGGTCAGACATGGGTTTAAGCCAATAGTAAAATCTTTATTAGCTTGCCAGAGACCAAACTGGGTGTTCAGGATCCCAGTGTAGCCCTGAGCCTTTCTCAGGGTGAGCATTTATGCACAAAAACCATGTTCTGAGTTGACATACTTCAGTTAACAAGAACAGTTAGCCAGAAGCAGAACTACAGAAGCCAAAAGGCAAGGTTGGTACATTTAGAGACTTTCCCTGAACTATAGACTTCGATGGTTTAGGTCTTTGTTTTAGTTTTGGCAGGGGGTGCTGTCTATGTGCTGAATTTTATGGCCTCAATGGTACTTCCATCATGGGGTTTTCTATGATATGCTTTGTGTTATAGTTAAGATTCAAATCCAGGCCTTTGAACTTCACAAGTAACATTTTATTTTGCTACCACACAACTTTATTCTCCATTAAATGAAAAGGAAATATTTTTAGTGTGGGATTGAAATAGTAAAATTTAATTCGTAAAGCCAGATGTGTGGAATCCATATGACCTTAGGCCTTGGGAAGGTAAGGTATGAGGATAGCAAAGAATCCAAACTGGCCTGTAGAATAAGAACCTGTTTGTTTCAAAGAAAATAAAAGACAAAGGAATGGGAGGGAGGGAAGAAAAAAATAATAAAAGTCGTTCACAGGCCAGGCAAGGTCGGATACAACTTTAATCCAAACAGTCAGGAAGCAGAAGCAAGCTGAGCTCTACGAATTTGAGACCAGTTTGGAAGTTCCAGGCCAGCTAGAGCTATAAAATGAGACCCTGTCTCAAAAAATAATTTATGGTTCCTGGAGACAGAATGTTGAATCAATTGTCTTCCTATTCTATATAATTTTTTCTTTCTCTCTAACCTGTAATGTTTCTAGGATAACATTAAAAATCTAGAGTTGGAAGTTCTCAGTCTACAGAAGGAAAAGGAAGACTTGATTCTTGAACTTCAAACAGCGAAGAAGGATGCCAACCAAGCCAAGTAAGAATAAAGTCAATAAATGCCAAGTCCCTGCCATGTGTAAGGTGATTTTGAGAGAATAGAGAAGTAGAAGACCCATCCAATGCCCCCAAATGATTTAAACATAGTAGACAGGGAAAGAAACCTAGACAGAAGAAAAATTAAATAATTGAGACTTCTTTCCTTTCTTATATTTGATTATTGGGTGGTAGTATGGGCACATGAATATAGGTGCCCATGGAGGACAGAAAATGGTACAACCCTGACAATGGACTTGCAGATGGTTGTGAACCACCCAGTGTGGATGCTGGAAGCTGCATTTGGCTCATCTGCAAGAGCAGCATGTGCAGTTAACTCCTCAGTCATCGCCCCCGTCCCAATAGACTAAGATCTCAGGATGGCAATAAAAGAATGGTAAAACACAGCAAACAACTAGTGCCCATCAGCTTTAGAGTGACAATGCGCTACTTTGTTAAGAAAAAGCAGTATTAGCGTTCATAGGCAGGAGCTATTGATGCAGGCTGGTGTGATTAAGGAAGGATTTATAAAACCTTCAATGTAAGCTGGCACTTGAAAAAAATCTTAGGACCTCCTCGACAATTTTGGTGCCCTTGCTTGTGAATAAAATTAACGCCCAAGTTAATAATTAAAAATCAGTGTAACCATCCAGTTTTTAGTTAAGAATAAAATGAAGACAGACAATCAGAACCCCTTCCTTTCCCTTAGACAGAGCCTCAATTGCTCTTCCTTATGATTATTTTCATTTTCTCGTGAATTAAACCTTGTGTTCTTTCGAGTTATGTTAAATGCTTACTTTCTGCCTCCAAGTTATATAATAATCATCAGGATTCGTCCTTACAGCTAAAACTAGGTGACTTCCTTCCTTTTGGACACTAGTGGTAGGAGAGAGTATATTTGAAGCAGTTCATTTTTGTATACTCAAAAATGTATTGCTTTATTCTGAATTGAAGCTCTCATTAATGAGAGAGTTTCTATTAGATGGTTGTATTCATTATTTTAAAGAAGACTATATCTAAAGTTGTAAACTTGGGAGTCCTTTGTTATATTTTAAAATAAGCCATTTCACTCCTATTACAACTGTGTTTAGGTTGAGTGAGCGCCGTCGCAAACGTCTCCAAGAGCTAGAGGGTCAAATAGCTGATTTGAAAAAGAAACTACATGAACAGTCCAAACTTCTGAAGCTGAAGGAATCCACTGAGCATACCGTCTCCAAGCTGAACCAGGAGATACAGGTAATATGCTCTCATCCTTGTGTTTACCACATTGGAACGGCCAGCCTAGGTGTTCCATTTAGAAGCCTGCTGAAGTGATTTCAGGTGAGACAGGGGGAAACAGGGCAATCATTTCAGATGTAAAAATAGCCACAAGTGTGGCATTCTGGGACATTGTGCTAGTCACTGGAACCCGAATTACAAAACTTTGCTTTGACCTTTGACTTCTTTTTTGGATACAGAAATTTTAATGTTAGACCAAAAGATTAAAAAATGTAAATATTTAATGGTGATGTTCTGATCATCTTCCATGATCTCGTGGTACAATTTTGTCAAGTAGTAGCAAGATGTCAGACATCTAGAGGATATTTTCAGTTACTGAACATCAGCAAAGTGATTACAGCTCATTTGCACTGAAATCTTCAGAATATTAACAGTTGATAAGTGAATTTGTCCCTGATCTGAGAATTAATTCCTTGATGCCACCTTTAATCCCAGCTCTCCAGATGCAAAGACAGGTGGATTTTTCTGAGTTCAAGGTCAACCTGGTCTACATAGCAATTTTCAGGCCAGTCAGAGTTGCCTGGTGAGATGCTATCTTAAAAAAACACCATATATCTTCCTTACTTTCTCCGGGATAACTCGGTGATTAAGAGCCCTTGCTGCTCTTCCAGACAATCCAAATTCAGTTCCCAACACCCACATCAGGTGGCTCACAGCCACCTGGAACTCTAACTCCAGGGGATCTAACACCTCACTAACATTCACAGACACACACACATACACAAAATAAAAAATAAAAATCAATTTAAAAAAAGAAAGGAAATATTCCTTGAAATACTACTTATCTAAAGTAAATATAAGGCTGGATTTAGCTTTCTGGTATGTTTCTCTTACTTTTTGAGTCTCCATTTGTATGATCAATACTTGGAAATCCTGTTTAAGTCTAGCAAGGGGTAGCAAGCCTACTCAGCTTTTGTTGTTGACCTTCTCAGCTTAGCTCTGGCCTTCTTCTCTTCTTTATGGTTATTCTATCCATCCGGACCTCAGCCTAGAATCAAGAACACATGACTAACACACTGGTTTGGTTTAGGTTAGTTTAGTTTTGTTTTGTTTTTTACAGATGATGAAAAACCAGCGAGTGCAGTTAATGCGTCAAATGAAAGAGGATGCTGAGAAGTTTAGACATTGGAAACAACAAAAAGACAAAGAAGTAATCCAGTTAAAAGAACGGGTAAGTTAATTAAAGCTTCTCAAAGGCCTAGCTAATGAGCCCTTCTCCAAGCTAGTAATACTAAAGATTCTTTTCATGTAATATTATGGAAAATATTTTGCTTAAAGTTGAATATGTATTGTGTATATACCTCAAGTTTAGGTTAATGGCTTTGGTTTGTGTTCTAAAGAAAAGGAAATAACACAATAATAATCTTAGTTATTACCTTAATGTCATTCAGTGAAAAAAAAGGTTCTTTTCGTATCTCTGCTGTCTCCAGAAGTGTGACATTCCTGAATTGAACAGGTTTCTGTTGAGTGTCTACCATATGCAAGGCACTGTGGATGAGGTACTATGAGAAGTTGAAAGCTGAGGAATAAATGAGCTCTATCCTAGAATAATGTCTTGTTTGTACAGGAAGTTGCCATATAAGCATGGATTTCTTGAATACAAGGAATAAATAACTGGAGGATTTAAAAATGATACAAAAAGAGGCCAGTGAGATGGTTCAGCAAGTAAAGGTGTTTGCTGCCAAACCCCACAACCTGAGTGGCCCCAGAAACACATAAGGTGGAAGGAGATTGTCCTCTGGCCTCCACACGTGCCATGGTACATTCCTCCACACAGTGATAAATAAAATAATTTTAAAAAGAACAACACACAAGAAAAATAATCACTTCAGCAAAAACAAGCAATGAAGGTAAACCAGGACCAAAATGTATGAGACATATAATACAGAAGGCAAAAGGTATACACTGAACCACGTCAGTAGCATTTGAGGTTTCTATGGGACAGCTCGTATATAGGGACACTTTCTGCTTACCTCCAGTGATGCTGTGCTAAAAGCAGAATGATCTTACAAGCGATTCAGCAAGTTCCAGATGCTTCTGATCCTAAATACAGGAAAGATTTGGCAGAGGAAAATTCTAAAGAAACCAAAGTGTCACCAGGGAAAATATACTACTGATGATTACTCATGGCAATATATAGCTCAAGGAATTAGAAAAAAACAACACTTGATTTAGCAAACTCTTAAGAAATTATATTTATTTTATTGCACAGAGGGAGGAGGACACGAGCAGCCAGGGTTGGGAGGTCAGAGTACAGCTTGTGTGAAGTCATTTTCTCCGTCTACCATATGGATTTAAGGGATCAAACCTTCGATCCTCAGGCTTGGTGGCAAGCGCCTTTTCCTGCCGAGCCATCTCATTGCCCAGCAAGATTTTTAGTATAGCATTTTTCAGAAAGGTTTTCAAAGTGCCTGTGTGTGTTTGTTTAGTTTGGTTTAGTTTAGTTTAGGCTTAACAATGGGCAGTTCAAAAGCAAGCAAAACCAAATGTATGCTACTTGGGCAAAATATGAGAAGAAAGAGCATGGTTTATAATAGAAAATAAGAAAACAGTTCTCAAGACAATTGAGCTGTTTAATAGAGCACACATGGAAACCACAGTGCACTATCACTTCATATCCACTGAAAAAGCTGCAATTAAAGCAGAAAATAGTGCCGGATGGTGGCCCATCCCTTTAATCCCAGCACTTGGGAGGCAGAGGCAGGTGAATCTCTGAGTTCAAGGTCAACTTGGTTTACAGATCTAGTTCTAGGACAGCCAGGACTGTTACAGAGAAACCCTGTCTCAAAAACAAAAAACAAGGGCTGGAGAGATGGCTCAGAGGTTAAGAGCACCGACTGCTCTTCCAGAGGTCCTGAGTTCAATTCCCAGCACCCACATGGTGGCTCACAACCATCTGTAATGAGATCTGGCATTCTCTTCTGTATACATAATAAATAAATAAATCTTAAAAAAAAAAAACAAAAAACAAAACAAAACAAAACAAAAAACAGAAAATAACAAAGTCAGTGGTAATGTGATGAAATCAGGATCCTCACACATTACTAGTGGACCAGCCACTATTTTTCAACATTTATTTATCTCATATATGTGTATGTGAATGGGCGTACATGTGCCATGGTATACACGTAGAGATCAGAGGACAAGTTGTTGTAGTTGATTCTCTCCTCATGGGAGTCTCAGGACTCAAACTCGGGTCTCTGGGCTTAGCAGCAGGTGCTGCCACCCACTAAGCCATGGTGCTGGCCTAACTAGACCATCTGTTAAACAGAGAACCGGAAAGTTCAGCGGGCACGAGAACCCGCCTGCCTTCAGTCCACACACACACACACACACACACACACACACACACACTGAATTTAATCTTCAACACATGTCCACAGAAAAAAGCTTCTGACAAAACCTAACATACTTTGATTTAAAAAAAAAAAAAAAAAAAAAAAAAAACAAGGTTAAAAGATGACTTCCTGAATCTGATAAAGTTGTGTATGGAAAAAAAAAAAACACTGCCAACATTAGATTATACTTAATGATAAAAAAAATTTCCCTTAGATCAGGGACAAGGATTGCCTGCTCTCATCAATTCTATTAAACATTCTCCCATTGGTTATTGTTTGCAGATAACATGATCAAATATACAGAAAATTCCAGAGGGTGCACCAAAATATTTCTGCTAGTATGTCAGTTCAGCAAGATTGGAGGATACATAGTCAGTATAAGAAAATAAGTTGTGGGGTTGGAGACATGGCTTGGTGGTGAGTACTTATTGCTCCTGCAGAGGACCTGGGTTCAGTTCCCAGTAACCACATAACAACTTACAACTGCCTATAACTCCAGTTCTGAGAAACCCAATGCCCTCTTCTTGCCTTATCAGGCTCATGCATGCACATAGTGCACATAAATTTACACATGCACACATAAAATAAATAAAAAAAATTAAAGCAGAAAAGTTGTATTTCTATACATATAAAATAGGGAAAACCATTCAATTTGGAATAGCCTCAATAAAAATACTTAAGAACAATTAGCAAAAGAAATTTCCAATTTCACACTGGAGACTATAAAACATTAAATTGAAGAACCAAATAAAAGAAAAGATAGTTCATATTCATGGCTGGAAAGATTTGATATTCTAAAGATAAACTATTCCTCAGATTTTTTTTTTTGTAGATTCAATACAATCTTAGTCCAAATTTCAGTGATAAAATGCTTGCCTAGCATTTATGAGACTCTGGGTTTAGTCCCTAGTCCTAGAAAACAAAACCCATCCTAAAATTCATATGGACATGTAAGAGCAATCAAAAAGAAAGGGCTACAACAATTATCAGTGAGTTAGAACTAAAAATCCCCAAATCATGCATTTATAATCAGTTTGTGTTATTGGAGGGCCAACATCAGGGATTAAGCAGAAATTCTACCATTGAGCTACATTCTCGGCCCTGATTTTACTTTTTTTTTTTTTTTTAGTTTCTAGTTTTTAAGATTTAATCTTTGGTGGTTCCATACACAACTACAATATATTTTGATCTTATTTACCCTTACCCACATTTAATTCCTCCCAGATGCCCCTCTCCCTACTCCATGTCTTCTTTTTAATATATTTCTTTGTCTTTTTTCAACTCCAGTCTCACTGAGTTACACCGACTAGGCTATACTTGCCTTGTCCCAGTCCCTGAGTAGTTGTGGAATTACAAGCATGTGTCACTAGACCTGGTGACACAGCTGGTTTTCAGCAGTGGTGCCAAGACAATTCATTGAAGAAAGAATAGTCTTTTCAGTGGGGAGATGCTCAACACCCAACCAGCTGGACTGTTCTATGAGCCATAGGTCCTAGGGAAAGTGTGTCTCAAAAAACAAGATAGATTGCTCTTAAGAAATCACGCTTGAGGCTCACTCACCTCTCACTTCCACCTGCATGTGCACATGTATATATGCACACATCCTCATTCCAATGCATTTGCACACACTCAAAGAAGAGTCTTTCCATCAAACAATGCCAAGTCAACCTGGTAATCAGAGTTGGAACCTGCCTCACACCGTATATAAAATGAAACCAAACCCAATGAGATAGCTTATCCAGCAAAGGTACTTGCCACCAAGCCTGAGCTCATTGACTGGGCCCCAGATGATAGAAAGAGAGAACTGACTCCTACAAGTTCCCCTCTGACCTCCACACTGTGTCACACACACACATCCTAAATAAGTAAACAATAAAATTTAAATATATGTAAGAGCTAAAACTTAAGAATCTCTTAGAAGAAAGCAAAAGTGTTAGTATTTGTGACTTTTGATTAGGCAGAAGTTTTTTTTTTTTTTATTTTTAATGGGATACCTAAAGCACAGTCAAAGAAAAAGTAGATTAGAAAAACTTAAAAGCTGCTCTCCTGTTAAGAAAAAAAAATACCAGCATGAACATGAATAGTCAGCAGACAAAGCGGCAGAAAGTATTTCTGAGTCACAGAGCTGCCAAGGACCTTGTATCCGGTATCAGTAATCCTAACCCAGTTGTAAGGAGAACAAAGCAGCAAAGTTCACAGAAGGGGCTCGGTGTCATTAGCCACCAGGAAAATGCAAATGGAAACCGCAGTGGCATACCATTTCACACCCACTGAGACAATTACTGTGGAAAAAAAGATAAGCTTTGGCAAGAGTTCACAATTAGATACATACATTTGCTGGTAGGATGGGAAAACGGTGTGGCTGCTTTGACAAATCCTTGGCAGTTGGTTAGGCAAAAACTTTAGAGGTACTCTATGACCCAGGGATTCCTCTCTTAGTTCTGTCTACTGAGAAGGTATAAAGGCATACCCATGTCCAAACTTGTATGCAGATGTTCACGGAACATAAGCGATATTAGCCAAAACTGGCTGGGGGGGGGGGGGACCTGAGTGTATCAGTGAGTGAATGTATAAATACAAAATACGTATACAGTGAAATATTATGATCATTGGCATATGCTGCAACATGGATGAACCTTGAAAACATTGTGCTAGTCACAAATAATAACATATTATAGGAAATGTCCAGAATTGGCCGATTTATAGGTAGAAAATAGTCCTTACAGTGACAGGGTTGTGGCATGCATGATAGGTAAAGGAATTGAAATTTCGTCTGTGGTGATGAAAATGTGGCAACACTTGAATTGTGGTGTTGGTTTTACATAAGCTCTATGGCTCTGCCAAAAGCCATGACTCATACATTAGGTGATTCAACTCCATCATATGTTAATTATCTCTATAAAACCACTAAAAGCAAAAGAAGGCTTATGTGTAAAGCACTAAGTAATACTTTACAGCACTGAGTATGCTGTATTGCCAAGAATCTTTATTTTGTTCACTTCCATTTTCCCATTGACTAAAACAGTAATTATATATTACAGTATGCGCTCAGTTAATGTTGACTGAATTATCATAAATGTAAAATATGCCTTTCAAAGATGAGTCAATGGCCAGGTGGTGGCAGCGGCGGCGCACGCCTTTATTCCCAGCACTGGGGAGGCAGGGCCAGGAGATCTCTGTGAGTTTGAGGCCAGCCTGGTCTACAGAGAGAGATCCAGGACAGGAACCAAAACTACACAGAGAAACCCTGTCTTGAAAAAACTACAAAAAAAAAAAAATGAGTCAGGGAGAACATCAACAGTTATTCCAGGCTTTTGAGTGGCTGGAAAGTTCAGAGGCAAATTCTGGTCTGCTGTGGGGATGCTAGTTTCAGGAGTATAATCGCTGGGACAGAGAGATGATATTAACTGAGTTCAGAAGAGAGAATGGGCTGGAGTTCATAATTGGGGAATTATCTTGCCGAAAAGTGAAGATTGAAACCACAGGAATGATATGATTGTAGAGATGGGGAATGTATAGAAAAAAGAAGTGTAATTAGTTCAGGAGCAGCCTGTAGAAGGAAAGAAAGGAAGGAGAAAAGAAAGAGAGGGCTAAGAAAACAGTCTCTTTAGTTCCCATAGGATGAAACAACAATGAGATCTGTAAGACTGCAGAGGAAGGAGGATCTCCAGTCGGGGCTGGGGAGTGCTAATGAGACTGAGTTTGTTGTCGAGGAGGAGGGACTAGAAAAGCTCACTGCACTAAATGGGCATGTGGAGATTTCAGGACAGCAGAGGCACTAACGGGCAGCGGCGGCACTAACTTCTCCAGGGGCTTTGTGATGAGAGGGTTTAGTCTCCTGTTTCATTCCCTTGACCGCATACTAACGTACAGCCTAGTAAAGGAGGCCTAACTACAGGCCTACAGTTATATTGTACTCTGTTATAATTCTGTGTCGTTTATGTTCATTTGTAGTCTCTGTGAGAATACTAACCAGATCATCTTCATGGCCACGTCCCAGAACCTAGTGCAGTACCTACTGTATAAATATTATATGAGTTATACAAAATGAGTAGCTTCCTCTTCTTCTTTTCCCTGCCAAGACTTCGTGCATGGTGGACAAGCACTCTACCACTAAGCTACAATCCCCACTGGTGAAACTAATAGGTCTTTTTTTTTAAATCAAATTTTTAATTTGTTGTGGATGCAGGATTATTTCAAAACTTCATTTCAGCTTTAATCAGTTATAATTTTCAGAATCAGATAATTTCAAAAGGCCAACTCAAAGCCACACCTCATGTCCCACAATTGCCTGCTTCCTAGAATCAGCATATTCAACTTTTTTTTTATTGAAAATAAATTTTTTATATTCTGATCACAGTTTCTCCTCCCCCAGCTCTTCCTAGATCCTCCTTTCCTACCCAACTCCATGCCTTCTTTTTCTCTCTCTTTTGAAAATAAATAGGCAAAACAAACCAGAATAATTTTTGAAAGTACAAAAAAGAATACACAGAAATAAATACACAATAAACTCCTAAAATTACACAGAATTAGAAAATATAATATACAAACAAAACAACAGTAAGGCAAAAAATGCCAAAACAAAATAATATGAGACAGAAAGTCTACAAAAACACCCTTGAGTTCATTTGTGTTAGCCATCTTATAATAGTTCTTATATGTATGCTGGCCAAGACATCACTAAAATGGCTGACCATGCTGTCCAGATTGGGTAAGCAACAAGTAGAACCGGAAAGCTTAATGGATTAGGAAAATAAGGAAGGGGCCAAGAAATCAAAGCAGTTACGTGTGTGGTTGTTTGAAGTGGCTGTTATCCCATAATGTTTCATGGTCCTCATTTTTCATCTCTTAGCAGAGAGGATATATTCAGGTGAGCTAGATGTGTTCAAAATTGTGAAGCTTCCTTAGCTGGAGTTATCTTAATTTTATAGGGGGCTGACTCTGTGGTAGCTTTCTCCTTTTTTCTGGCCACTGGGTTTTATGACCAACTCCTGAAGTTGAGAAGTACTGATCTTTTTATCAGTAAAACTGAGTTCTAGCTCTGTCAATAGTGAACTATGTGGACAAGGCTGTTCATTGAATGATCTTTGGTTTCTTCCTGATCTCACATTCTGTGGTAATATTTATAATTGATGTAAGTCTGAGAAATGGAGAATTTGAACACAGAGCAATAAGCTGAGGAAGACAAGGATCTTTATTATATATGCGAACATAGTTTCCAGTACTTCCAGTTCTTAATTCTGATAAGATAAAGGCTACTCACAGTATTTTACTTAGCCTTAAATATAAAGGACATCTGGGAAGGTTTCTTAGTTAAGATTTTATTTTGGTTCGCTGAACATCAATTAAGATCTGACTTTCTTGTTGTCAGGATCGTAAGAGGCAGTACGAACTGCTCAAACTTGAAAGGAACTTCCAGAAACAGTCTACCGTGCTGAGACGTAAAACTGAGGAGGTAGGTAAGAAACGCCTGTCTGCCGTGCCGAATTCATTGCCATGGCCATACCTAAACATGCTCACAAAGTGTCTTAGGAAATGGGGGGGGGGGGTCAATATTGACCAGCATTGTTTAAATCTTCTTGTTTATTTTGTTTTATTTGGGGGTTAATTTTTGTTTGTTTTTTCTGTAGTCCAAGCTAGCCTTTAACTCCTAATCTTCCTGACGCTACCTCCTAAGTGTTGGGATTATGAACATGTACTACCATGAAAACTGAATAAGTCCTAAATCTTCATCTCTTTTTATCTAGTATGACCTGTGAATGAATAAAACCTGTGTTGAAAACTGTACCATTCAAATGTGGGGTTTTTTTTATTCTAGTTTGGCTTTTTTTTTTCTTAATAAAATAGAACAGACTACTAGCAATACATGACATTCCCAGACATTTTCAGTCTGCAGAACTTCCTTTAAATGTACCCCTCTTGCAGCACTGAAGCAGTAGCTGCTAGTCATTAGTTATCATGTCCCTGGGGATTTGAAAACCTGGTTCCTATAGGAATTCAAACCTAGAATTTGTTTACTGAGATGCTGCAAATTAAAATGTTCTTCAGCATCCCCATCTCCCGTTTGTATTTAGGCAGCAGCTGCCAACAAACGTCTTAAGGATGCTCTCCAAAAGCAAAAGGAAGTTGCAGAAAAGCGGAAAGAGACTCAAAGCCGTGGGATGGAAGGCACTGCAGCTCGAATGAAGGTACGAACAGCTTGAACCATCATTTTCTTTACATGTACTGGGGACAGGGGAAATAGGAAATAACTTGCTTTTGATTTAAAAGTAAATACAGAATTTGAAGTTCTGCCTGAAATGCTTATTTTAAAAGATCTCTTTCAACTGTTGTCAAAGAACAAGAGTAGAGCATTCTTTGTATCCCTGCCTGCCATAGCTCAGTTACTATTTTGTTCTGGTGTGATTGACGTACCAGGAATGGTATGTATTTAAAATATACAGTTTGGTGAAGTGCTGGGTCGTGCCATACCGTGGACTGGGGTCCGAGACTGAATGAAAAAGGGAAGGTAAGCTGAGTGTGAGTATTCCTGTCTTTTCTGCTTGCTGACATCCAGCACAGTAGGACCACCCCCCTCACATGCCTGCCCCCACACCTTCCCTGCTGTGGGGAGCTGTGGGCCACTAGTCTGTGAAAAGCAAGAAACTGTTCCTGAAGCCGCTTTTGTCGGTTGTTTGGTCAAAGCAATGAGAAAGGGAACCAATACGCCCAGAATCCCCAAATATGCTTTCTGGCCAGGCATGGTGGGACACCCGTGACCTCATAGCATTTCTGAAGCCGAGGCAAGAAGATTATGAGGTCAAGGCAAGTCTGAGATCCATGGAGAGTTTGAATCCACTGGTTCATATATATGCATACAGGCAAAACACTCATACACATTAAGTAAATCTAAAGATTTAAATTTCCTAAAATTCAAGACCCAGATATAACCAGGTGGTGGTGGCACACACCTTTAATCCCAGCTCTCAGAAGGCAGAGGCAGGCGGATCTCAAGCAGAGGCATGCCTGGTCTACAGAGCAAGTTCCAGGATAGCCAGAGCTGATACACAGAGAAACCCTGTCTTGAAAAACCAGAGAGAGAAGGATTGGTTTTCTGTCACTATAGATTTCTTTATTTTTTATAATTTTACTAAAATGGAATTGCATGGTATCTGACTTTTTGGCCTTTTATTCAGCATAATTATTTTCACATTCATCCATATGATTACATACATCAGTTACTTTTATTGCTGAGTGACATCCCATTCATTGTATGGATGTATCATAACTTCTCTGGTCACCTATTGGTGGTCATTTGAGTTCTTTCCAGTTTGGGCTATTACAGATATTGTATCGAACACTCATGGACCAAGTTTTTGTGGGAACTATGTGTCTTATTTCTTTTTGGTAGACAGCCTGGACTCAAATAGCTTTCTCGTCTGCTAAGTGTATGTTTTCCCTATTAAACAATTACTAAACTGTTTTCCAAAGTGGTTGTACCATTCCTACCAGCAGTGATTGAAGGTCCTTGTTGCTGCATGTTCTCAACAATACCTATAGTATGGTCAGTCTTTAGGGATTCTAGTAGATACAAAATGATACCTTGTTAGAGTTTTCATTTCCCTAATAACTAAGGATGCTGAGCATCTTTTCATGTGTCTACTTTTGTTTTTTCTTTTGTTTTTGTTTTTGTTTTTTCTTTCTTTGTTTTTTGAGACAAGGTCTCTATATAGCCCTGAGATTCATACACAGACATATATTCAAGTAAAACACCCATATACCCAAAACTAAATAATTTTTTATTAAATTGATTTTATTTTTTCAGAAGTTTTCTCCTTTATTATTAAAATAATCTTACAACTTGATTGTTTTAGCTATTAGGATGGCAGATGACATCGCTTTTTTTTTAAACAGTTTATTTTATTAAGGCATAATTGACATAAAGTATCTGGGTTTTATTGGGTACTTCAGTAAGTGCTAAGGATTAAACCCAAGACCTTGTGCATGCTAGGCAGGTACTCTACTGGTGAGCACCTCCAAAACACTGGTTATGATGGTTATGGTTATCTCTCTTTTGTGTTTGCTCTTATAATTACAAACAAAATATGGCTTCTTTTAATGAGATGCATTTAAGATTCATCTGTGTTTTGTTTCAGTAGTTTTCACTTTTGTGTATTTATTTCACTAAGTCATATTCCATTGTATGGGTTTTCTTATGGTTTGTTTATCCAGTCAATTGTTAGATGCTTTTGACTTTTTTTTTTTGAGGCAAAGGCTGGCCTGGATTGCTTCTCTAGCCCAGGCTGGCTAGTCTAACATGTAGCAGTCCTCTTGCTCCAGCCTCCAGAGTGCCGGGAGTACAGCTGTGAACTGTCACACCCCAAATAACAAGGGACAGAACCAACAGACATGAGAGATTTATGAGGAGACGTGGCTCACATAGTTATAGAGGCCTAAATGTCCCATAGTAGTCATCTGCAGGCTGCCGATCCAGGATACCATACCACAGTTGAGTCTAAATCCGATAGCTTCAAAACCAGGAGAGTGGTTGTGTAACTCCCAGTCACAGGGCAAAGGCTTGAGAATCTGGGGGTTGATGTAAGCCCTGGAGTCCAAAGACCAAAGTACTTGGAGCTCCCGTGCCCTGGCTCCAGGAAAGACAGGAAGTGCCCTCCCTCTGGCAGTTTTGTTCTAGCTGCAACTCCAGCATGTTCTGGGTGGTAGCCACCCACACTGATGATGAATCTTCCCAACTCGGTCCGCCTACTCACATGCTAGTCTCCCCTGAAAACACCCTGGCAGATGAACCCAGAAAAACAATGCCTTTACCTGATCTTTAGGTATCCCTTAAGCCAATCCAGTCAACACCTAAACTAGGCCATTCCATGAATTAAGCTACTATTAGAAAGCTCACATGCGCCGGGCGGTGGTGGCGCACGCCTTTAATCCCAGCACTCGGGAGGCAGAGCCAGGCGGATCTCTGTGAGTTCGAGGCCAGCCTGGGCTACCAAGTGAGTCCCAGGAAAGGCGCAAAGCTACACAGAGAAACCCTGTCTCGAAAAACCAAAAAAAAAAAAAAAAAAAAAAAAAAGAAAGCTCACATGCATATTTCTGCAAAAGCATTGTTATTTGGCACAACCTAGGAAATGGGTTACGTAATAAGTTCATAGAGAAAACCTACTAAGATGCTGAGCCATAAAATAAGGTTCAGTGTGTTCTGAATGGCTAAAGACAGCTTAAGTCTTGTGCAGTATGGTTTTGACCATGATGGAATTAAACTAGAAATGAATAACAAAAATGATAGTAGCACATGCCTGTCATCTCAACACTGTGAGTAGAGGCAGGAGGATCAGAAGTTCAAGACTAGCCTCACTACAGTGTGAAGCCAGCCTGAATTACATGCAACTGTATTTGAAAAACTCCCTGGATACTTAGAAACTAAGAGATAACACTTCTAAAAAAGCCACTGTCAAAGAGGAATTAACTCAGACTATTAGAGTGTGTCTTGAATTGAATGAAAATACAACATTATTAAAGGAAGTTTCTAGCCCTATGGACCCATGTTAGAAAAGACAGAATGCAAGTCATTAATCTCAACTTCTTCCTTGAAGAAACTAAGAAAGTAAAATTAAGTGCAAAGTAAGTAGAAATAAGAAAGTAATAAAGACCAGAGTAGAAATTAATGAGCTTTGTAAAAATTATTTCTAATTTTGATAGTTCATACCTATGGTCCTAGAATTTTGGGGACTGAGGCAGGAGGATCACGAAATGAAGGTACGCCTAGGCTACATAGTAGCACCTTATTTCAGAAAGCATTATGTTAAACAAATATAGGTGCGCATCAATTTTTCCAAGTTAACCTCTGTAAGAAAGAGTTGGTTCTTTCATAGGCCTCTGGCTTTCCTAATCAAGAAAAGGTAGAAAACAAAATGTAATTAACAGAAATTTCATAAATTATATCACTGTATATTTTATATGTTATAATGAAGGTTAAGAGAGAATGTGGTAAGTGCCTAAATTTGAGAGTTTAACTGAAATGGACAATTTCCCTGAAACACACAAACTACTGAAATTTACTGAAGAAGAAACATGTTATAACCTGAACAACCTGAGGTCAATTTTCCTGTGTTTGGTATGCGGATATGCATGTTTGCACAGGTGTGTACGTGGGTGGGTGTGACCCTTGTGAAGGCCTGGGTACCCTGTCTGTCTCCCAAGTGCTAGACTTAAGGCAGGTTACCATGCCCCATCCCCTGCTTTTTATAAATAGGTTCTGGGGATCTAAACTCCAGCTTTCATATTTCTGTGGCAAATGCTTTAACCACTGAGTCACCTCCCCAGCCCCTGAAATCAGTTGTTGAAGTTGAATTTTATTAACTTCCTTTCTGGTGGTGAGAATAAGGGAGGAAGTAGAGAGTGGACTTAAGTTAGTCATATATGAAAAAAAAATTTTTTCCCGAGACAGTGTCTCACTGTGTAGGTTAGACTGTCCTAGAGCTCGCTATGTAGACCAGGCTGACCTTGAACTCACAGAGATCAACCTGCCTCTGCCTCCCAAGTTAAAGGCGTGGGCCACTACTGCCCAGCTATGAAATTCTACCACCACCACCCCCCCCCCCCCCCCGACAGGGTTTCTCTGTGTAGTTTTGCTGCCTGTCTTGGATCTCGCTCTGTAGACCAGGCTGGCCTCAAATTCACAGAGATCCACCTGCCTCTGCCTCCGAGTGCTGGGATTAAAGGTGTGTGCCACTGCCCGGCGAAATTCTTGATCAATAAAAAAAAAATTAAAGAGCCAGGGGTAATGGTGCACACCTTTAATCCCAACACTGAGGAGGCAGATGTAGGTAGATCTCTGAGTTCAAGGACAGCCTGGTCTACATAGAGAGCTCCAGGACTATATAGAGACCCTGTCTAAATAAATAAATAGATAAATAACAAAACAAAAACAAGCAAATAGCCGGGCGGTGGTGGCGCACGCCTTTAATCCCAGCACTCGGGAGGCAGAGGCAGGCGGATCTCTGTGAGTTCGAGGCCAGCCTGGGCTACCAAGTGAGATCCAGGAAAGGCGCAAAGCTACACAAGAGAAACCCTGTCTCGGAAAACCAAAAAAAAAAAAAAAAAAAAAAAAAAAAAAACAAGCAAATAAACAAAGAACTATGTAGGCCAACAGATCCAACTCGTGCTCTCTCTCTCCCATGAGGTCAACAGATCCATCTCCTCTCTCTCTCTCTCTCTCTCTCTCTCTCTCTCTCTCTCTCTCTCACACACACACACACACACACACACACACACACACACACACACACACACACCCACACACCCCTCTGCGTGACCTATAACTCCCTGAATACACTAGGCTAGCCTTGTGCAGAGAACTGCCTACCTCTGCCTCTCAAGTGCTGGTTTTAAAGGCATATGCCACCATGCCGAGCCCAAATTTGTAGGGAAGAAATATTAGTTCTATAATGCAAAGTCTTATAGACAACTGAATTGAAAGGACTACTTTTGCTGCTCAGCTTATGAGGATGCTAGCATTACCTTGATAACAAAACCAGATAAATATATTACAGGAAAACTACAGACATACAAACATAGTGGCATTTTTTTTTTATTATTTTATTTTATAGGTGAATGCTTCTCAGCTTATAATGAGGCTCCATCCCAAAGCACCTATAATAAGTTGAAAAATGCATTTAGTACACCTCATCTGCTGAGTATCATAGTTCAGCCTTATCTACTTTAAGTATGCTAATACATATTACCTAGAGTTGGACAAAATCATCTAACAAAAAGTCTATGAAATATTCAATATCTAATGTAATTTCTTTAATACAATACTGAAAATGAAAAACAAAATGATTGTATGGAGACAAAAATAGGTATTTTGTAGATATGATGGGATGTGAAAGCATATAACACAATATCAAAAAATGCTGACTTCTGCTTCATATGCTTCGCAATATGGAGCAATGCTGTTGCCTCTTGGGAACATGTGCTGAATGGGAGTTCTGGGATTACCGGCACAAGCAGTTCTAATTTATTGGCTTCACCAAACAAGATGGCTCATGCCTGTAAACTAAACTCAGCACTTGGGAGACAGAGGTGGAAGAATTATACTAACTTTGGGTCCAACCTGTTCTACATAGCAAGTTCCAGGCCAGCCAGGGCTACATAGCAAAACTTTGTCTCAATGGAAAGAAAAAAAATAGAATTACTTGGCTTCTTCATGTGTATGAAATTAACTTCTTTATTCTTGGTAATATTTTTATTCTAAAATCTACCTTTTTATTTGTTTCTTTTTGCTCTTTAAAATACTTGTCTTTATTTTATATGTATGAGTGTTTGCCTGCATTTATTTATGTGCACCCCATGTGTAGCTGATGCTTGAGGAGGTCAGAAGAGAGCGTAGGTCTGATGAAACTGGAGTTGCGCATAGTCGTGAGCCACTCTGGGGGTGCTGGGACCTGAACCTGAGTCCTCTGCTAAGCAGTCTTTCCAGCCCCTTGTTCTGCTTTTTGAGACAGGATTTTGGAGGTTCATATTGACCTTACTCTCAGGGTCCTCTAGCTCAGCCCTCTGAGTGTTAGGATTATAGGTATGCACCATCGTGCCTGCCTTTAAAGTCTCCCTCGAATATTAATGTAGTCCCCCCAGCTCTCCTTAGATTAGTGTTTAGTGTGCTAATTGTAGACCCAGCTGATTTTAACGTATAGTGCATTGTTTTTAAAGTGTGTTTCGCATAAACAGCCAATTGTTGCTTCTCCTGTCTTCTTTGTTGAATTAAAGATAGTTTTGTTTCACAGATTTGGGTGCTGCTTCTTATTGAGAATTATTTTCTCCCTTGATGAAATGGGCCTTTTGATCCGGGGTAGTATTCTTACATAAGAATTCTACTTACCTGCTCCGGATGTAGCCACTCTGGCTTTCTTTTTATCACTATTATTACAGTACAGCTTCATTGTCATCTTTAATGTTCTCAGGATTGAGCACCTGGATTCTGTGGTGGTGGTGGTTGTTGGTTGTTTTTGTAATGTTTTTATTAATTCTTTGAGAATTTTGTATATAATATATTTTGATTATAGTCACCTTTTCTCCCCAATTCCCATCAGATCCACCCCCACCTCCCTACCTAACCAACTTCATGTCCTCATTTTTATTTTTAAACCCACCAGTCCAATCTGTGATGCCCAAATACTCTTGGGTGTGTGTCCAACCACTGGAGTGTGGTCTACCTACCAGGAGTCAGTCACACTCTTACAGAAAGCTAACTCTTCATCGCGGCAGCTTCAGTAGCTCTTCAGTCAGGGGTAGGCCTTCAGGCCCACGTCCCACCTCCTGGGATCTTGTCTGGTTTGAGCTTACACAGTTCTTGTTCTTTTGAGAACTCACCCCAACTGCCTTTTGTGGCTTTTTGTTGTTGTTGTTGTTTTTGGTTTTTGTTTTTCCTCTTTTTGGTGTTGGGGATTGAATTTATAGCATTTTGAATGTGAGCACCCACTCTACCACTAAGCTATAAGCAGCCTGCAAGGTTACTGTTTCTAAAAGTCTGTTTAGTTAATTATATTTTCTTTATAAAATCCTTTCCATCTACTTCATTCATTTATTTATAATTTCTTCGTTATATTTTCTTGTGTGTGTGCATGTGGATGTGTACACCTGAGTTCAGCTGTCTGAGGGAAGCCAGGAGCTGCCTGACATGGGCGCCGGGAGCCAAACTCGGGTCTTCTGGAAGAGCAGTGCGTGCCCTTAACTTCAGAGCCATCTCTCCAGCCCTCACCGCCTTCTGCTTTAAACATGTGTCATGAGAGTTAATGGCAAAAAACAACCCACAAATAGTATGGGAGCAGTAAATAGAAGTAGTAGGCTAGCTAGAGAAAGGTTTCCTATAGAAAGCCTCTCGTGACTTTGGAGATAGTGTTGATAAAAGTTCTTAGAGAGGTAATGGTTTTAGTGATATAGACACAAATAAAAATCTCACTTCTGGTTTCATAGACTCTGGTCCAAGTGAAATTAAGTTCAACTCTATCTAGCCCATGGAGTCCTCATCCCCCAACTCACACATTACTAATTTCTCTTCTAGAATTGGCTTGGAAATGAAATTGAGGTCATGGTCAGTACTGAGGAAGCCAAACGGCATCTGAATGACCTTCTTGAAGATAGAAAGATCCTTGCTCAGGATGTGGCACAACTCAAAGAAAAAAGAGAATCTGGAGAGAATCCACCTCCTAAACTCCGAGTAAGTGTCAGGGGGAAACGCTATCAATAACCACATGGAATTCCTAGCAAATCCTTATTGTTTTGCAGGACTCTTGCCTTTTGAATCTCACATTCTGGGCCACTGTCTTTACAGAGGCGCACATTCTCACGTGATGAAGTGCGTGGTCAAGATTCAGAAGCAGAGAATTGTATTGCAAAGCAGATTGAAAGCCTAGAGACTGAACTGGAGCTCAGGTAATGGGGCTATATCTGAAGCCTAAAATGTTATGCCTGGAATCCAAATAGGTGCCATCAATCCACTCATTCAAGAACTTGCTTCCTTTTCGAAGGATTTTTATGGGGCAAACCAGTAGCAAACAGAGAGCACCAGTATTTTGAGATCATTTCTGTCATTCAGTCACTATGATGCTCCCTGAGGTGAGTGTCATTCACCTTACAAATGTAAAACAACGTTGAGGCTCTTAAACTTTTTGGCAGAGAGGCCAAGAATACACACTGCAACAAAGACAGCATCTTCAGCAAATGGTTAGCTACATCTAGAAGATCCTTCTCTCCTTCTGTACACAGACAACTCCACATAATTCAAAGACCTTGAATTAAGACCTGAGACTATGACCCCAGAGAGAAGAAAATAGTGAACACACTTCAACTTATAGGAAGCACCCGCTTTTGGCAGTTAACAAATGGGACCTCATGAAATTAAAAACAAAAGCTTCTGTACATCAAAGGACACCATCATTCCAGTGAAGAGATAGCCTATAGAATTGGGGGGGGAAATCTTTATCAGTTACACATCTAGCAGAGAGCTAAAAACTAGAATATATAATGAACTACTAAAAATTTTTGAGAAAAGAGTGGGACGAAGAACTAACAGAAAGTTCACACACCATGATGTGCTCACCTCCACACCTACGGAGACACAGAGAAATAAATGAGACAGAAAAAAATCAATCGCTCAAACTCTGTGTGTGTGTGTGTGTGTGTATGTGTGTGTGTGTGTGTTCCACTTATTTTAAACAGTATTTAATAAAATTAGAGCCACTTAGATATTTCCTTGGGGTTCCTTTTGTTTTAGGTTTGGAGGTACCACATAAAATTTGAATAAGGTAGCTTTTTACCTTTTAACTAATCACTCCATACATAAAATTCTTTTAATTTTCTACTCAGAGCTCCTCCCTTTCTCCTTGCTATTGAGGCTGATGACAATAAATCTCACTGTTCTCTCCCTGAAGGAGTGCTCAGATTGCAGACCTACAACAAAAGCTCCTGGATGCCGAAAGTGAAGACAGGCCGAAACAACGCTGGGAGAATATTGCCACAATTCTGGAAGCCAAATGTGCCATAAAATTTTTAATTGGAGAGGTAAAACTACTCTTCCTAATAATAACAGTTACAGGGGACCTGGCTGGATAGGTTGAAGTGTAAGGAACACTTTCTTAGTGCTGTAGCTACTTTTCATGGTAGAATCTCCAACGATACTAATATTGAAGAGCTTAATAGATAAAAGTTGGTTAGAAGCAAGTACAGGACAGCTACTTAGAAAAATATCATAAATTGACGCTCATCATGCCTAACCCAGCAAGTATGCATTAGTGATGTTAATAGAAAAGACCAGGATGCCATAAGAAGTTACTGGTAAGCATGAAGTATTGTACAACTTTTAAAAACAGCTATGAGATGTCTGTTTAAAAATTTGAGACATAGTCTCAAGGAGAAAACCTAATCATTTTGACATATACAGATTCATTGTAAGAAAAAGCCCTCTTCACTGATCTAAAATGTACAACTTCATCATCAACTGTCAGAAGAAAATCAAAATTGACAACTCAAGACAAGCATAGTTTCTGAATCCAGAAGTTGAGCATTAGTTATGCTTCGTACATTTTTGTCTTGGGCTAACAGATTTCTTCTACTAAGGAAACCTGACTAATCTTAGGAATACTGGTATTTATGATGCTCACTATCTGGGCCAGTAGTTGAAAACAAAAGTAGGTCAGTACAGCATACCAGTCTTGCCTAAGAGATTTATCTAGAAAGATCTACAGTTTCAGCAGTCAGGTCTACAAGTTCTAACATGTGAACAGAGATTCTGAGAGAGAATTGGCTATAAGCTCACTCCTGTGAGTCCCCTTTTAAGCTTTAAGATCTGCTTAAAGTTTCAGAGTTTTGGAATTGTCAGATATTGTCCATTTTAGGGTTATTCTTGCCTTGATGCAGAGCAAGCAACAGATGAATGACTTCAGTGGTGGCTTCTACCCCTAAGATACTACCTGTCTCTGCATCAATATTGACGTATGGCCTAGGAGTAATAAAACAGTGCTTTTAAAGGGCTGGAGAGATGATTCAGTGACCCAAGAGCACTGGCTGCTTTTCCAGAGTGCCCAGGTTCAATTCCTAGCACCCGTGTGGTAGCTCATAACCATCTGTAACTCTGGTTCCAGGAGAGCAGACACTCCCTCTTCAGGCCTCTACAGGAACCTGGCATGTACATAGTGTGCAGACACACATACAGGCAAAACACCCGTACACATCCAAAGTAAAATTTTTAAAGCCGGTAGTAGGAGTTCAGTTCAGTCTTAGGATCCATCTGACATGGGGCCGAGGAGAATGGATTTAGGCTTTCTTGGAAGAACTTTCCTCAAACCATTGCAAGAAAGCTGACCTTTTCTTGTTCAGTGAATGGGAGAAGATAGATCAGTCTTCAAGCAAAATGACTTCTTCTTATCCTTTCAGCTGGTCTCCTCCAAAATCCAGGTGAGCAAGCTTGAAAGCAGCCTGAAGCAGAGCAAGGCCAGCTGTGTTGACATGCAGAAGATGCTGTTGGAGGAGCGAAGCCATTTCACTGAGATAGAGGCAGAGCTCAAAGCTGAGCTGGTCAAGGAAGAGCAACAGCACCAAGAAAAGGTGAGTCTTAGCAAGACGAGAAGCTGGGGAGGCCGGGCGCTCCCTGCCTTGACTTGTTCGGTTTGGAAAAGGAGGAGCATATGCCTGACGGGGTGCCTGAGGCCATAGCAGAAGAATCATCTCAAGTTCAAAGCCTCTGGACTACATTGAGACCCTATCTATCACCATCTAAAAAAATAAATAAGTAACCAAACAGTAATGGCACATGAAGCGTCCTTCAAAAGGCTCTGTGGTCTTTTTCACATTTTGTAAATAAGTAACCTGAAACAAGTGACTTGTCTAAGTGGCTCTTAGCCCCTGGCTCCAATCCCAAGGTCACGTGCGAGGCTTATGGTTTTGAACCATGAGAAGAAAAGACGTTCTTTACCTTTAACTCACAAAAGTTAGGTGGATCTTTGCTTGAACTGGAGAACAGCCTTTCTCCCTTACTCCTTTGCTATCAGCCAGCGGTTGTGTCTGTCCTTAGGTGCTGTACCTTCTCAGCCAGCTGCAACAATTCCAGATGACAGAGAAGCAGAGGGAGGAATCAGCTAATGGAAAGGAACAGCAGCTGCTGAGCACACTCAAATGTCAGGTATGCAAAACATGATGGAGAATCCTAGCTCATTGGAGCCGTGGACTTGCAGCAGAAAGTAATTAGCTACTGACAAACCAGAGCCTTTACTCCTTTGAGGCCCTGTTGGATCTGGTTAGGGGAAATCAGTGTAGCTACTCTAAGAATAGCCTAATTTTCGGGCCAGGCGGTGGCACACGCCTTTAATACAGCACTCAGGAGGCAGAGGCAGGTGGATCTCTGTGAGTTCGAGGCCAGCCTGGTCTACAGAGCGAGTTCCACGACAGCCAAGGCTACACAAACAAACCCTGTCTCAAGCAAAAAACAAAAAAAAAAACCTAATTTTCAGTACTGACACAGAAGGTTCCATGTCAGACTTGGGCCTCCTGATTCTTTTGCCTTAACCCTAAGCTCCAGGGCTGAGGAACATCTAGTATTTACTTCAAATCTTGGTAATGTAGCACTTAAGAGCAGTTAGTACTCTTGCGGAGGATTGAGTTCTCAGCACACATGCTGGGCAGCTCACTACTGCACGTACCTCTAGCTCCAGGAGGAAGCCCATGCCTGGCCTCCAGCATGTGCAGGCACCTGCATTCATATGCACTTAAAAATAATACAAATACATTGAAAAAATCCTGAGGGCATTCAAATGTATCTCTCCAAGCTTGTTCTGAGCCGAGACCTGACATGTTAGTAAAATGCCCTGGGTCTAAAATTCTTTCGAAGTCTGGGAACACCACACCCTTTATGGAGCACTATTTTAGTCCAACTTAGAATCTTATTCCTGCACTGTCAGTCCAGGGTTGCCTTAGCACTTCACACCTTAAGACGTAACCAGACAAGTTAAAGTGGTTATATGAATTCAGTTGTCGTCAGTGCCAGCAAGTTCAACCAGGCTTGTCCGAGTAGCATTCAGACTAGCTAGTCCATGTGAGAAGGGTACACAGAATCCCCTGCAGATTTCAGGGAAGAGCTGATGCTGTGTGGATTTCTGAACCAGCATGCTGATGTGCAAAGGCTATGAGGATGGGAAGGATAGAGATTACTTCCTGCAAGTATCTTCAGGGATACTGGGGAATACTGAAATATAAGGCATTCAGGGTACCTAGAAAGAAGAAATGAGGCATTTTTCTGTGCGCCTGCTTGCTGTGTACAAGCCATCATCTTCCAGCCACTTGAAAGCAGTGTTGGCATCTGAGTTGTTTGGTAACTCATAGATAGGACCCCAGATAACCCCGCGTATAATTATGCTATAGGATGAAGAGCTTAAGAAGATGCAAGAAATGTGTGAGCAAAATCAGCAGCTTCTCCAAGAAAACAATGCCATCAAGCAGGTAAGATGACTTTCCACCCGCTTCATAAGCCTCAGGAGACCCTTGCTGCCACTGAGGCTAGCTAGCCCTTGGAAACAGTCCTCTGTTTTGATGACTATTTAGCCCGATTTTGTGAGGTCTCCATCGAGTTTTCATGTGATTCAGTCATTCATATGCATTTCAAAGTGTTAGAAACCCAAGTTTTTGCCTGGCATGGTGGCGCACCCCTTTAATCCCAGCACTCAGGAGGAAGAGGCAGGCGGATCTCTGTGAGTTTGAAGTCAACCTGGTCTACATAGTAAGCTCTTAGCCAACCAAGGATACATAGTGAGACCTTGTCTCTAAAACTCAAACGGAAATAAAAACAAAAAATAAAATATACTGCTCCTTAATCTAATAGTGATTTTAGAAAGTGAGAGTCCTCCAACTACCCTACTGTCACCCGGCTTTGCTTTATTGTGATATACAAGGAACATAGTCTAGGTCTGGAATCTTTGGTTTAGCCATGAATGCCCCCAAAATCTGCCCTAATATTATATACTTTGTCTCTCCTGTTCAAATAGAAACTGACCCTCCTCCAAGTAGCCAGCAAACAGAAACCCCATCTTATGAAAAATATCCTTCAGTCTCCAGACTCTTCCTTTGAATATATTCCACCTAAGGTAAACTGTTCAGTTGTCTATGATACCTTTACATAGCCCAAGTTTGAGTGAGTGTGCTAAACCTGTCTTTGTAAATGGCTATAAGAGTAAGGAGTCCCAATAAAACTAGAATACAATCCTAAGGAAAATAGGCATTCAGCTTCCTCAGAAGGCTAATTGTGGTTGATCATGCAGTTATTATGTAACACAGCTGAAAAGGAGCAATGTTCAGCTGTCCATCCAGAGATGCTTATCTTATTAAACCATGAGTCCTCTCTTCCTCCCTCAGATTGTCGGCCTCCAGTTTCTAGCTCTTCAAAGACTCTGCAAGGCCAAAGGCTAAAGCAGAATTTTTGTGATTGGCAAAACCAAACAGAATATATTTGAGAAGTCTGAAATCTCTGTAAATACTGCTGGCAATAGTTACTGAGATGATAGCATGTCATATGTGATTTTCAAAAACCTTATTAACTGCCTCGATTTTTTTTTTTTTTTTTTTTTTTAGCCCAAACCTTGTCGAACTAAAGAGAAATGCCCAGAGGAAAGCTTGGACATCGAAGATCTACAGTATTATTCAGAGCATTCTATGACCGAACAGGAGAATGAAGACAGTGATGATTATGCTGATGAGGAGTGGATACCAACAAAACTAGTCAAGGTGTCCAAGAAGAACATCCAAGGGGTATGAGCCAACTCTAATTCCACTCATTAGAATTAACTCCGGTGGGCTAGCTTCTGAATCTCAAATTGGTCCCTGCCCAGCATCTGAACTCCTTGGAGCGCCTTCAGGGGCCTCAGCTCTAGGGAGACTTGTTGGACTACCTCTGTATGGACTGAGGGCAACGGGGACACCTGAGCATTCAAGTTGGCTGTCTTTTCAGAATCGAGGTGATCTGAATAGCTAGTGTTCTGTACCATTTCACTGAAGCTGATTCCCAAGTGATCATCCCAGTCCATGTTGTGTAGCATGGTTTTTAGAGTTTAACCAACCATTCTCATACATCATCTTTTAATAATTATTTTAAAAAATCCAGAGAGGTATTTATTGTTTGCATCTTTCAGATAGGCTTCAGACCCATAAGACGAAAGTGAATTGTCCCATGGTCACCAAAACAAGTGATAGTCAGTACTTGAAATTTAGTGTTTAGACTCCCAGATCCAGTTTGTTTCCACCATATTATGGTGGTCACATCAGTTAAAAACAAAACAAAACCTTGGACTAGAAGCTGAGTGCATACTTTATCTTCCTTACCTGTTATGGTGTTTTTCTTTTTCTTAGTAGACTAAGGAGCAAATGGAATCATAGAAAAAGATAATAATTAACAACAAACATGCCAAGTCAAGGCTAATTAGGAATAATCTGATTTTGGGGGTGTTGTTGTTTTGTTTTGTTTTGGAGATGGTGCCTTATATAATCCCAGGCTAGGCTTGAACTCACTATTATAACCTAGGATGATGTTCAACACCTAGTCCTCCTACCTCTACCTTCTGAGTGCTGAAATTACAGGTGGGCTTGCAATGCCATGCCCAGCTAAAAGCCTTCTGACTTTAAGGTGCACTTTATTACTGCCACAGTGCTAGTCCTCCATAATTACTAATACAGCTGTTTTATACTGCAACATTCATTTCCAAAATACTGGGCTTCCTCACTAGTCCACCTGTGCTCTGTAACCACTTTCTTAGAGAATGGCTCCAAATTTAACTTACTGGCTTCCTTGAAGCACACTTGATTGGGCCAGGTTTGTAAAGCCAAATGCTAAAGTGAAGCAGACCATAAGACACAAATAGCCCAGGGGCTGGAGAGATGGCTCAGTGGTTAAGAGCACTGGCTGCTCTTGCAGAGGACCTGGGTTCCATTCCCAGCATCCACATGGCAGCTCACAACTGTCTGTACCTCCAGTTCCAGGGGACCTGACTCCTTCACACCAATGCAACATAAGATAAATTTAAATAAAGTATTTAAAAAAAGAAACAAACAGCAGGATGGTGGTGTTGTTAGTCAGGTAGCATCATCAAGAATGCAGCATGCTGTGCCCCTGGAGACCTTATAACTTAATGGAAGAATCAAGACAAAGGAATAGAAAGAAGCCTATCTAGAACTTCAGTGCGTTCATCTCAGGAAGAATAATTGGAAGGGTTTGGGTTTTCAGAACCAATCGGAAGAGGTCCAGATTAAGGAGATGACATTGAAGGTGGTGACTGTTGCTGCAGGATAGCTAGAAAGGCAAAGACAGTGTTGAGGACAAGAGGGACACTTCCGGCACAACAAAGAATAGAGTGCAAGGACTTGAAGCAGAGTGTTGGGACACTTCGACAAAATGAAGCAGGACATGGCTGTCTTTTTTGTCACTTTAGATGTATTTATGTGTAGTGTTTTGCCTTGCATATATGTATGTGCATCACATGCATGCCTGGTGCCTGCAAAGGTCAGATGAGGACATCAAATCTCCCAGAACTGGAGTTACAGATGGTTGTGAGCCACCATTTGGGCGCTGGGAATCAAATCCAGGTCCTCTGCAAAGGCAACATGTTGCACGAATCCCAGTTGGTTTTAATAAAAACTGGGAGCCAGATATCAGGGTGAAAGCTGAAAGATCCGAGAAGCAGAGCAAGCCACAGCTACCACTGTCAACATTCCACAGCTACCACAAATAAGCTACTTATTTCACCAACTCCTCAGCCTGAAAGAGCCAGAGTTCCCATCTCCTCCCACCTTATATTCCTTTCTCTGCCCAGCCATATTACTTCCTGTCTCAACCCTCCTAGTGCTGGAATTAAAGGTATGTGATCCCAAGCGCTGGAATTAAAGGTGTGTACCACCACTGCCTAGCTCTGTTTCTCTTTTAGACTGGATTAATCTCATGTAGCCCAGTGTGGCCTTGAACTCACAGAAATCTAGATCGATCTCTGCCTCTGCCTCTGCCTCCCAAGTGCTAGGATTAAAGGAGTGTGCCACCACTGCCTGGCCTCTATGGCTAACTCTGTGGCTGGCTCTGCCCTCTGATCTTCAAGCAAGCTTTATTTCCTAGATTACAAATAATATATCACCACAGCAACAAATGCTCATAACTACAAAACCATCTCCCTACCCACAATGTCTGTCTTTGGTTTATCTCCTCCACCAACATTTATACTATTATGATTGAATGTTGACTAAATGGCCACTTAAGTTCCAGAGTTCGGAAGCATACACAGAAACAAAGGGATAAAGGGCCTAGAACCTTTGGAAAGGAGTTTGCAGGCATGAAAAAATTATGGCTACACTTGTTCTTAGGAAAGCTTAATATCTCAACATTGTTGCTTAAAAGGAAAGTACTGAAGCATAGCAAATACTGTAATTAAATACTACCTACTATGAATGATATTCTATTTCTAAAAAACTGTGAAGTGATTCTTTATAATTTGATAAGTGACTATGCATGGACTTGTAAAAAGATCAAGTTGACTCTCCTATTTAACAACCTCAAAATATGTAGATGCTCTGTCCACTCTTGGTCAGACTGCTTAGAAGACACATTAGCTGTACACGAAGGCCATGGTTATTATTGTTGCTTCAACCCAGCTGAAGATGGCACCTTCTTGTGCTTACTAAAAAGGATACTGTAGCAGGCACAAAAGGATGGCTTTTCCAGAATGAATGTCTTCCTCGCTGAGGTGATGCTAAATGATAGGTCACATGCCATAGTAGACAGAGTTAACAGCTCAAAAGGTCAGTGGGCGTGAGTTCTAGTCTGGAATGTATCAACAGTTCATTGAGCAACCTTGAGCAGACACTTACTCTCCCTGTACCTTACGTGTACAACCAAGAGATTAAACCAGAGTAGATTACTCCAGTGCTGATGTCTTGAGTCCAAGGACGACTAGTCAAAGTTTTATTTAACAATACTACCTTAATATGATGTTACATTGTATATTAGAGCTTAAAAGACTATATATAAGCCGGGCGGTGGTGGCGCACACCTTTAATCCCAGCACTCGGGAGGCAGAGCCAGGCAGATCTCTGTGAGTTTGAGGCCAGCCTGGGCTACAGAGTGAGATCCAGAAAAGGCGCAAAGCTACACAGAGAAACCGTGTCTCGAGAAAAAAAAAAAAAAAAAAAAAAAGACTACATATAAAAGCACCTTGTGAGGAATTAAGTCATTGTTTATATATTTTATTAAAGCACTGACAGCATCTTTAAATGCTCCGCCACTGAGCTACACCCCCATCTAAATATTTTGCATTTGTCACCTGTGCAGGGAGCACATACTTGTTTGGCTGTTTTCTGAGACAAGATCTTAGTGAAACTAGTTTGGCCTTGAACTCCTTATATGGCTCAGGCTGGCCTGAAAATCAGTATCCTCCTGCCTGGGAGGATCCTCCCAGTACAGGGGTGTGCTACCACATATGCCCCAAAGGGAACAGGTACTCTTGTCTCTACTTTGCTGATGAAAGAGTAGAGCTGAACTTGGAAGTGACTTTTCCATGGTCATGCCAAGTGTTAAACTTAGGAGTAAAACCCATGCTTCTAAGTCCTGCTCTGGTATTTTTTACTCTTTGAGTTTAAAATTTGACCAGATCTTACTCTTCTGAGACACACTGAACTTAGTACTAGAATTACAGACTACAAAACAGTATTCTCAACCTTAGTTTTTCTCAAGGGAGCTCTTTAAAATAGAACCTGGGACTCTACCTCTAGATGTTCTGATTGAGTTGATCTGAGGCAGGACTTAAAGCTTTAGAACACTTCCGTGGAGATTTTTTTTTTCTAATGTATACATGTGGGTCTGTGCGGGTGAATGCCACATGTGTGCAGGTTCTCAAGCACATTGAATCCCTTGGAGCTGGAATTACAAGTGATTCAAGTAAACTACCTAATGTGGGTGCTGGGAACTGAACTCAGGTCCTCTGGGAAAGCAGCAAGCACTCTTAACTACTGAGCCACCCCTCTCTAGCCCCTGCAGAGATTTCTCATATATAGTAAGTAAGAGCTGAGAACCAGCAAACCTGTGAGTCTTCCCATCTGTGCTCTTTCTCGAGATATGCTGGTGGGTTGCCAGCAGTTTGGATATAGTTGTGTCAAAGCCCTTCTCTGAGGCCGGGTGGTGGTGGCGCACGCCTTTAATCCCAGCACTCGGGAGGCAGAGCCAGGCGGATCTCTGTGAGTTCGAGGCCAGCCTGGGCTACCAAGTGAGTTCCAGGAAAGGCGCAAAGCTACACAGAGAAACCCTGTCTCAAAAAAACAAAACAAAACAAAACAAAAAGCCCTCTGGCATTCTGCTCTACATCCTGGGATGGGAGACAATAAGATAAGGTATAGCTTATATACATGACATTCATGTGGTTGCACCTGTCAAGTGTTCCTGAGCGGTCGGTCAGCTCTACCATCACCAATACCAGTGCCTGTCTCTAGTCTCTGCTTGCGTGAAGACCAGCAAAAGCATGATCCATGGGCTCAAAGGCAGCCAGCTGTTGGGTGCTATTGGGTTTTAGAAAGTGTTCCTTGTGTGTGTGAAGTGTGCTATTCTATAAATCATTTCACTGGGTCGTGGCTATGAAAAAATCTGGTCACTCATGATAGCCCTTCAGATATCATTTGTATTATCCCATGTGATAAAATAGAGAAATGCTGACAGGGACAAAAGAACAGGAAAGTTCATAAAAAGAACAGTGAAGTCACAGAGATGATGGGGAAGGGATGAGCTCGAAACAAAAGGAGGGGCCCTAGGCATGGTGGTACATACCTGTAATCCTGGCACTCTAGAGGCCAAGGCAGGAGAATCACAAGTTCAAGACCAACCTGGGCTATGTAGTGAAGGCCTAAGTCACAAAAAAGAAAGGGACAGAAGGAGAGTGAAGGAGAGGAGAAAAGGGAAGAGCAAATGGAAAGACCTCAGGGCAGGGATGGGCTTTCCATCCCTGAGTGACTACCGTGTGCCGAGAAGTGGGAAAGGTAAAGCAGGTAGAGTCAGGCCAGATTCCGAGGGCCTTGTCTCTCTCTATGAGGGGTTTAGATTCCGTTCGTGTTCAAGGATTTCCACTGCAACATGATTTCTAATAGCAAATATTTTCTTTCAGAACTATCTCACTATCTAACATTACGGGACTGGTTCAATTAATTGACATGTCTACATGATGGAATAGTGTATACAGCTATTGAAATCATGCCTTGGGCTTTAAGATTTTATATAATGATACACATTGTCCTCCTGATCAGAAAAAAGGATACTATTGTGGGTTTCCTATATAGCTACAGAACAATGATGACAGTTCTTACATGAAAAGTGCTTAAGATCTTGAATTTGAGTTTATAATAAAACCCAGGATGAGTCCACAGATGTGCCCCAGGGTGGGGAGGGAGAAAACTGCTGACGGCTGTGATGTCAAGCCTTGTTAAGCACCAGACGATTGGATTCATTTTATTTGGAGGATTTGGGGGGTTGTCTTGGTTTTCTGAAAGGGTCTCACTGTGTAGCCCTGGCTGGCCTCGAATTCTCCTCCATGTAAATTGGGTTGCCTGCCTCCAATGCTGAGATGAAAGGTTTGGGCTGCCTTGATCCGCTACATGGACTACTCTAAAGCTAAATCTCCATTATTGTACTTACACAGCTGATTTGGAAGAACCGAGATGCTGAACTTGAATTTATTCCTATTGTATCTTTTCTTTCTACTTTCAGCCTATAATTTTAGCCTGTCAAAATATTTTTAGATTGCAATTTTTGTTATCTTACCTATTAATCATCCTTCCAGCTTTCTGCCATTGTTAGAGCCGATAAACAAGTCTACCTTGTAAACTGGCTATGAGTGTGTGTGTGTGTGTGTGTGTGTGTGTGTGTGTGTGTGTGTGTGTGTGTGTGTGTGTGTGTGTGTGTGTACTCTGTGTGTGTGTGTACTGTGAAAACTGCAGTTTCAAGTATAAATGATTTTATTTCCTACCTTTAGTGATATTGAAGGTGAGTTAGTGCTCAAGACAAAGCCCCAGCTGGCACTTGACAAAATGTCGAAATGTGCATGGAAAGAAAACACAGTTAGGTAGATCAAAAAAGGCAGAACAACTTGACTCAGCCCTTAAATAAGCCTAACTGGCCTATCATGCAGCCTGCAGGGCTCTGCCCATGAAATTGTGACTAGTGTTTACCCAGTACTTGTCAGGTGAGGGTGTTAGGACAGCCCTCTTATCTATCTTCAGCTGTACTGCCCAAAATAGAGCACTTAGTTGTTTGCTGTGACCTGCTCTTAGTTAACCTGTGGTGGTTCCTGGTGATCATGGTTAAGGACAGGACGGATTGGCGAAGACTGCTTTCCTAGATGGTGGCCCTTTCCTAGGTTTCTGAAAAGACCTGCAGAGGAAGGAAAGGGCCTTTAGAATGTAATCCTTTCTGTGATGAGTCTTTTCCCAAACTTGTTCTGCAGTGCTCCTGCAAAGGCTGGTGTGGGAACAAGCAATGTGGATGCAGAAAGCAAAGGGCAGACTGCAATGTGGCCTGCAGCTGTGACCCCACAAAGTGTCGAAACCGACAGCAGAGCCAGGTGAGATCAGTCTTGCGGCCTCTCACCATCCTTCCCTTCAGACCTCCAGAGTGCCTGTCCTTTTTCTCCTTACACCCTGAACCCTGCAATCCCTACCCCGGGATCCCTACACTTCTTCCTCTGTACCCAGCAAGAGGCATATTTCACTCCTCAGGTATGCAGTCCCCACCCCCACCCCCAGCCCCAGCCCCACCCCCAGCCTTGTCTGAGAAACTCTGTGATTTCTGAAACAGAACAAGGAACAGGAAAGCAAGAACTTACAGGTAGATAGAGGCACAGGATCAAACTAGTCCAGAGGCTTAGCTGGAACTGTGACAGCCAGGCACTGAGATGACAGCTTCCAGAAAGAAGTTAATCTTTCTGGCATCTTGAGACAATAGTTAGTAGACGCTATGGGAACCAAGCATGCCATGGCTCTAGGAAAAGACCCAAGTTAGTTAAACTGTAGCTGTCTTTATGTTGCTCCTGGGAGGAGCAAACTCGGGAAACAAAATGTGCCCTGAAAAGAGCAGCAACACGCAGGTCCAGTCCCCTTTCCTTGCCTTATACCTGCTTGTGCCCATGTCAAGAAATCTTTGCCACAGTTCTTGGTGCACAGTACGAGACTCGTACAAGGGTACTGTAACGGACATTCCTTATGCATTTCCTGAACATTTGCACAGGAATAGTTTGAGCTGGGGCCTTTTATCTCAAAGACTTCTAAGCTTAGTAAGCATCAGAGGACTAAAGGAGGAAGTTATGTATAGGTCAGGCTATGTATAGGTCACTCAGAGGCATAATGGAGGCCTATAAGGGTTCCCTGTTCTCATGATTTTTCACTTAGGGTTCTAGAACCCCGAAGCTGCTGCATGAAAGGGTCTCTGCCCGAAACCTTTAGAATTCCATTTCCATCAAAACAGTTTGCTCTTCACTTGCTTTCATATTGGGCCTACCCTCAGAAGTCCAGTTGAAGAAAAGCAGCATGCATTTGAGCCAAGGTTCCCATTTTACAGAAGAGGAAACTGAAGTCCAGAGGCAAACTGAGCTAACTTGCCCGATTCACAGCTGGTCCTGGAGACTAACATGAATCCTCAGGCTTCCTGTTTCTACAATGAACAGCTCCAGTTTTAAACCCAGTCCTATGCAGGGTCCCCTTGTGGCCTAAGGGACTTCTGTCCTTTGGATTTTATTTCCTTATCTGAAGTCAATACTAATGCAGATAGCCTCCTAGGGGTGCCATTGCAGGTTCGAGGTAGAAGAACTGTAATCAAAGAAATAACCAAGCTTAGCCTCATCTTGTTTCTTTTATTGTTTCTCTTCTGTGAGACTAGGTCTTGCTAAATACCCCAAGTTGGATCAAATCTGTCATCCCTCTGCCACAGCCTCCCAAATTCTGGGATTACAGGTGTATACCACCACACCCAGTTTGGCTGAATTTTAAAGTTTCCTTCATCATTTGTCTCATTCCAGACATATAGAGGTCCTTGGAGTCTACCTCTTTTTGTTGTTGTTTTTTGTTTGTTTGTTTGTTTGTTTGTTTTTTGAGATAGGGTTTCTCTGTGTAACAGCTCTAGCTGTCCTGGAACTCGCTCTGTAGATGGGGCTGGCCTCGAACTCACAGAGATCTGCCTGCCTCTGCCTCCCAAGTGCTGGGATTAAAGGTGTGCACCACCACTGCCCGGCCTAAAATTTGCCTTAAGTTGAAGGTGTTTTTTTGTTGTTGTTTTGTTTTTTGGTTTCTTTTTGGTTTTGGGGTTTTTTGTTGTTGTTGTTTTTTGAGTCAGGGTTTCTCTCTGTAAGGAGTCTTATACTATACACTCTTTTGTAAGTGTGCAAACCTCCTACACACAAATTCATTCCTTTGGGGGACAGGACATGTTAAACCCTATGGCTTCTCCAAACAGTAGCTCCCTTAGGTTTGCTTTGAGTAATTGGCTGATCAGGTCCTCAGAGCTGGGACCTCCCTGTTTTGTGACTCGGAGAGATAAATTATAATAAGCCTATCTGCTTGATTTCAGGACAACTTAGATGCTATTGAGCGAACTCAGGATTCTGAAAACTCCTTCAAACTGGAAGATCCCACAGAGGTGACCTCAGGATTAAGCTTCTTCCACCCTGTCTGTACAACTCCCAGTAGCAAGGTGTGAAAGACATGAAAAACTATACTGGCATCCTTCTCTTCGTTAGCAGTGATAGAAGCCTGTAGGGTAGAGTTGTGGGGAGAGATAGAATCTAATTGCTGGACACTGGCTGGACTGCTTTATCTAATAGAGAGCATTTGTAGGGGATGCCTAGGATTACTCTGAGCCTTTGTCCTGGCTCAGCTGGGCCCATCTATTTATTTCTGTCTCTGTCTTCTTTCCTAGATCTTAAAAGAGATGTGTGATGCAGATCAGGTGCTCGTGAGGAGGCCTGCTCCTGTTCCTTTCACTGAGCCCCCAGAACCGAAAACTTCAGAATCCCAAGAAAATAAGGCCACAGGGAAGAAGAAGAAGCGAGCTCTGGCCAGCAATACCAGCTTCTTCTCTGGCTGCTCTCCTATTCAAGAAGAGTCCCACTGAGCTCATGGTCATCGTCTCTCTCTCTTCTGTCTCTCCTGGACACATTCTCAGGATGCAGCTCAGAGGGGAAGAGGGCGCTGATGACTTGTGTAGCTTTTAGGTCTTGCTATTGAGAAAAGGAGAAAGTGTCACTGAGAGGAAAAGGACCTTTGCTGAACGTTGGCCTTTACAGACTAAGCCCTCCAGCCCCAAACAACTACTTTTCTTCTCCAGAAGGTGCTGAGCCATCTCCTGGAGAGAACCAACTGACCTTCCTGAAGACGCGTAAGGCCCCAGGCCCCAGCACAATCTAGCTCTTTCCTTGTGAGCAGTTGGGTTGTCTCCTCACGGAGCTAAGGCCAAGATGTTCCTCTCATGCTCATGTCAGCTTAACGGAGGAGCCTTGTACAGGATGGAAACCTGGCTCACCTCCCTCACCGCACCTCGGGAACGGGGCTGGGCGTTCCCCTGCTCCATTCCAACTCTGGATTTTAACAGAACCTTCAACTGTCTGTCATGTTAGTGAAGTGAATGAAACATGTTTAAATGTTAAGAAAATAAATAAACCTTAGCTCGTCTACTTTTTAGACAAGATCCTTTGCTAGAAGAAGAAATAAAATTCCAACGTGTTTTCCTCAGCACCCTTGGAAAACTATTAAGGAGATCTATTACAATTTCCCCCAAAATCCAAAATACTTCCTTTTTCGGGGAAGGCTGCCTAGTTTTCTGTTTGTTTGGTGTTTTGTTTACAGGGATGGGGATTGACACGGGCAAACATTCTGTCGCTGAGCCACACCCTGACCCAGTTTCGTCCCCTCTCCTGGAGACTGGTGCAGAACACGGTGTCTCGGCTCTGCTGCTATGCTGCTCTAGGAAGTGGGAATGACACTGGTGAAGCCAGTGTCCCCACATTTAGTGAGCATCCCCAGCACACGCACCACCACCACCACCCCGTTCCTGCCATATTTGTATTTGCTTCTCACCAAAAAAAAATAAATAAGCCCAAGGTCGATAGGAGCCTGTACTTTACAGATAAGAAACTAGAATGGCAGCTTTACCATACGATACCAAATGCCTGAGAATGGGTTTGTTTTAGCTCATAGTTTCGGAGATCCTAGGCCATGGTTAGTAGCCCACATCAGATCATGACAGACATACACTATGGTACAAAGCTGCTCGTGGCCAGAGTGGAGAATAGAGTGGACGGATCTGCGTCCCATCACCTCTTCAGGAGCATACCTCCTCCTCAAGTATACTAAAAACACTGCCCAAGAAGCTACCTCTTACTGTTTCCACAACCTCCCAAATGGTACCACAAGCCAGGGAGCAAACCTTGAACATATGGGCCTTTGAGGGAACACTGAAGAGCTAACACACTAGTAACGAGGTACAGAGAAGTAGTTACATAGAGTTACAATATTCGTGAGGAACAGGACCTAATGTACATTTACTATATGATTCTTCCTCATGCCCTGCAATCTGATTAGTGAGTGTGGCACCACGCTGCTTTTCAGTTACAGAACAAAACTACCGGCCCCTTGCTTTCTCCCTTGAAAAGGGAGAGGAGGGACAAGGCTTACTTTTTACCATACACCAGATTTCTCATCTCCAATTAAAAGCTTGGGGGGGGGGGTGCAGCCTTGCAGTACCACATACAGGCTAGATTTGAAGCCTTTTGGGAGTTTGCAAGCCTTGAGACTCATATCAATGCATATTGAATCCTGGTCTGCTCCCACCCTCCCCCTCCACTCCTAAAAAGCGCACAAACCATCCCCACATACAAGAAAGGCAAGACTCTAGAATCCAACACAACCCAAGCAAAGAAAGGAAATTGAAAAGCAACCTGCCAAGAACGACTCCCGGTGGAGGACTAGGTGACCCGCTGGCCCTCCCTGGCTTCCTGCCAGCAAGCAGCCTTGCCTCTCTTTGCATTTTAATTCTGAGAGAATTAGGGAATCTCTGTCATTGCCAACTAGAGCCTGTGGATACAATGGGAAAGCCGAGAGGGAGGGGAGCAGCTCCTGGCAGAAGAGAGCCTGTCTCCCTCGCTGGTTGAAATTGAGTGGGGGGTGGGGGAGGGGAAGCCAGCTTATCTGTCACAACTCATCCTTTCCCAACAACACCCCCGATAGTGCTAATGCCCAGACCCCCAAGCCACTGCATCGGCCACAATGCAAGAGCTGTCCGTCAGCCCCTCCAAGCTCACAGGCAGCTCTGCTTGATGCTAAGCTGACCACAACTTGCTAGGCCACCTCCTGTTGATGGCGGAGTAACTGTTTCTTTTGTACATGTTCATCTTCCAAAAGCCTGGTGTCCCCGTATACACACTCCTGAAGCGATTCTTGAAATGATTCAGTGTTCAGGTAAACAAGGCAGCAAGACTGATGCCCTGAATGAGCATCTCATGTGCAGTGGAGTGAGGCCTGTTGAATACATCCACAGGGACCCCCTAGTCCAGAAATAGGGCCACTTGTTGCCCAGAGTTCATAAGGTCACTTTAAGAGCATCTCACAGCTGGACCTCGCAGAAGTGCAAATAGCCAAGAGGAAAGGGAAGCTAATGATTGGAAGTTGTACTCCTAGGAAGCTTGAGACTTCCTCATATGCTCAAGAGTTTCCAGGGGACTGGCAGGGCCCCTTCTCCTCACTGCCAAGTAGCGAAGTTGCGTGGTCACCTCCCCCAGCTCCCCTCCCGCCTGTGCTTTGCCCTCAGCCCTCGCCTCCTAGAACCAGGACAAAGCCCTCTGGCAGTGACTGGGAGGGAAGCAGGAGGAGGGACAGAGGAATGGGAAAGACTGCACAAAGGAATTCCTCACACCAAGCCCCCTGGCCGCCAGCTCCGGCGGCGAGCAAAGAGCCGACCTCCTTTCCCGCTCCCTCGCACCCATCTGGCTGGGCTCCGGCCACAGAGCTTCTTCAGGCCTGCCGAGAGGACCCACACTTCTTCCTGTAGGTGGCAACAGTGACACCTGTTTGATCAGTAGGCTGAGCCAGGGACTGCCAGAGGGAGGAGGCAGACTACTCGGAGAGGAGCTGGGAAGCAGAGCTGCGCACTCCCTGAGTACAAGGTGTGAAGGGCCCGGGAAGGCTGGGTGTGGCAACCGGTGGGAGCCGGGAAGCGAGGACCTGCTCAAGCCGCCAGGGATGGAGTCCAGGGGGTCAGGCAGCACCCCTCTCAAATTCCTTGCTCCGGGTCTTTCAGACTGGCCAGGTCTTGGTCCCATCTTCCAGGCAGCTCTGGAGGGAGGTAGGACTCTGGAAATCTGGGGTACAGGGGTATATAATGGTGCTCAGGACAGGCTACGGTAGCCCAGTTCCGAGATGGGAAGAAGCAGGGGCCTCGCTTTGGGTTGACTACAGTCTGGAAAGGGACCCACAAGGTCAAGATTTCCTCCTTCTCCAGGCCCCACCCCTCCACTCCCTAGACAGACCCTCCTTTCCCAAGGGGAACTTTGAGTAAGGGGGCAGTTTTAAGAACAGACACCCCTTTCCTCCTTGCAGGAGCCCTGCCACTGTGCACCTCTTAAGACGCTCCAGCGTGAACAAGGGGGCCCAGTCCCTTTGTACAGAACAGTTACTGGAGAGAGAGAAAGAGAGACAGAGATTGATTATCCAGGGGCTCCTTCACATTTTCAGTCATTTTCAGACCCATTTGTGCTGGCAGCCACTAGTTCACTAGTGTACACACATGTCCATATGGTGACAAATCACACACAGTCAACCTGCTTACATTGGAGGTTCCGTAGTAGACTTCTCACCTGCTTCAAACCGTCCACCTACTCACGTAGAAGCACAGGCCCATGTCCAGCCCAGTGTGTGGATCAGCTTGGTCTCAGCCATACTCAGAAGCACAAGGTACAGGAATACTCTGCTCCAAGACAAGTCCACCACCACCACCACCCTACACACACGCACATGCAGGCACACACGCACGCACCTTTGCCCTGTGTGTGTATTGTACTTTCATTAAGGATAACTCCGAGGGTGGGGCCCCTGGGAGGGGGAAGGTGAGAGCTGGGTTTCTATTTGGGGTGGAGGGTGACTGTTCATGACGACTGCACAGGAAAGGACAAGGCTAGTGTGGGGGGGACTTGGATTTTCTGGACCGACCAGACGGGAAAGGGGCTCCTTTAGAAGCCTGGGAGTAAGGGATCCAGGCAACCAGCTCCCCTCCACTCTTCTTAGCAGTGCCCCCAACCCCTGGGAAGTGGACACAGAGAATCTTTCAGTCAGGGCTTTGTGGTTTGTACAATCTCCGTATCCATAGCAACTAGTCCACTTGCTGTGCCTCCCTTAGCCCGGGGTCAGAATTGGAACCACTGCTTCAGGTTACTCCTGCTTCCTGGCTTGGAAGACAGCGTTGGGCTGCCTCATGCTCAGTCAAGTCTGCCTTAACTTGCTGAACTGAGTTTGCCCCACCCTGGGGGCAATTTCTCCTGTTACTCTGGGCAAGCACTCCACCCCCAGATCTGGATATCATTAAATAAGAAGGAACTAGAGAGACTAGGTACACAGTATGCCTGCAAAAAGGTTGGGCCACTGCCTTCCCAGGTATCAAAAATCAGGGGCAATGGAAGAATCTAGAAACGGTCCCTCTTTCCCAGGCTTGGGGCCAGTCACCTTATCAAATCCAGAGCTCTGGGTCTGGCCTGTGATAACAAACCCTCTTGCTAAGTAGCAGTCGAGGTTTCTCCCTACCTGCCCCAGGCTCCTCATTTACCCGGGAAGGGAGGCTGAGATCTGTCCGCTATCAGATTTCCCTGATGGCTGTGTCCCTTCCCCCAGGTCTTCACCATGACTGAGTCTCCCGGCTGCTGCTCCATCTGGGCCCGCTGCCTCCAGTGCCTGTATAGCTGCCACTGGAGGAAATATCCTAAACAGAGGATGCAAACCAGCAAGGTGGACTAGGGATGGGGGCCAGGCCTCAAGTTAGAAAAAAAAAAAAAACGGCTGCTTGGAGGGACTGTATTCATAGGCAGCTGGGAGGGAGGAAGGGGTTTTCGCTCCCTCAAATACAAGAAGAGCAGCTCAGTGCAGGGCAGGAAGCTGAGTTGCCATGCCTCTGAGCATGAAATGGGGATCGGCTGAGAGCTTCTCTCCTGCCCCTTCGCAGTGCGACTGCATCTGGTTTGGCCTGCTCTTCCTCACCTTCCTCCTGTCCCTGGGCTGGCTGTACATCGGGCTCATCCTTCTCAATGATCTACACAACTTCAACGAGTATGTCACGTACCACCCACCCCTTCCTCCGCATACCAGCCAACCTACCTCCTACCCCGTGCTCAGCCTCCCTTATCAGTCATCCCCAGCTCTACATGGCCCCTGAATCCCAGCATTCCTAACCACCTTAGAAAATTCCAAGAGACCTTCCCAGTCCCTGGAGACCTTGGCCCTATGAAGGAAGCATGTCCCCTCCCTCCCATCTAATTATCTTCCTGGATCTAGCCACCTCAACTCTCAACTCTCTTCAGGTCACCTCCTCCCCTTGAACACCTTCCTTTACGCTCCTACAGATTCCTGTTCCGCCACTGGGGTCACTGGATGGACTGGTCCCTGGTACTCTTGCTGGTCATCTCTCTCCTGGTCACATATGCATCCTTGCTATTGGTTGGTCCAGGGATATCTGGCCTAACTCCCACATAAGCCCTTCATTCCTGCTCAGGTCTACCGTCTGGTTCTCATTCTAGCCACTGAGGGGAGGGGACGATAATTCTTGGGTGGGAAGGAGATGCCAGCCTGCAAATCCCCTCTCAGCAAACTTGCTTTCTCCTGGAGCCTCCTAAGTGCCTGTCCCCTCTGTTCCCAGCTCCTGGGCCTGCTCCTGCAGCTCTGTGGCCATCCTCTGCATCTTCATAGTCTCCACAAGGTACAATGAAGTGGAAATGAGGGAGAAGGGATGCCGGCTCCAACACTACGATGGCCATTTGCTTAAGGAGTTCGCTTTTCTATCCCTGGGGTCGGGGCCAGGACCTGAAACCCAGCACATGCTGAGTGGAAGGATAGTGGATGCGTTCGGGAAGGGGAAGAATCCCATGGCAACAGAGTGAGGAGGGAGCACAAGTAACCATGAGCCTCGGTTGACAAGGAAGGCGCATTCATTCCCCCCTTGTCCCAGGTGCTACTGCTCGTCGTTGTGCTTCTGGTGGCCGCTGGCCTGGTGGGACTGGATATCCAATGGCGGCAGGAGTGGTATAGTTTACGGCTGTCCCTGCAGGTAAGCGGCTGATCTCCACTGTCCAGGTGGATGCCGTGGCCCATGGCCACTTCTGGAACACGACATTGCCCCTGGTCCTACGAGACTGCAGGTCTCTCTGAACTCCGGAAGTTCGTCCCTAAGGGCGGAGGGAGACAATAGGAAGAAGGGCCTTTCTCATCAGCTGTCACCCACAGGCCACAGCCCCATTCCTTCACATCGGAGCAGTTGCTGGAGTCACCTTCCTGGCCTGGCCTGTGGCTGATACCTTCTACCGTATCCACTCAAGAGGTGCCAACTTCAGCCCGTGCTCCCCTCCCTGGTCACCAGTGCCTCCTCCCACTGCTCCTTCAATTTCTTATACCTGAGCTCTGCTCTCTGGCCCTAGAGCTCCATCTCTCTTGTCGCCTTGCCCCAAAGCCTGTCCTTCACTTTCCACAGGCCCCAAGGTTCTACTACTGTTGCTATTTTTTGGAGTCACTCTGGTCATCTACTTGGCCCCCATATTCATCTCCTCCCCCTGCATCATGAAACTCGGAGACTTACCCCCCAAGCCTGGGCTGGTGGGACACCGAGGGGCCCCCATGGTGAGTGACAGGCAGAAACCTGGGCGAGTAAGGGAGAATCTGCTCATCTAGGCTTCAGCCACCAGGCCTGTGGGGTCCCAGGCCCCCACCCTTCCCCGTTACATCCTCACTGGCTCCCTTTCCCAGCTGGCCCCCGAGAATACCCTGATGTCCCTGCGGAAGACAGCTGAATGTGGAGCTGCTGTGTTTGAGACAGATGTGATGGTCAGGTGATGGAGGGTGGGGCCCAGGGGGTGGGTGGGCTGAGGGACACAGTGGAGGCTTTCAGAAAAAGATGGTAGCCCCAGAGCTTGATCCCCTGCTGACACTCATTGTACCCTCAGCTCGGACGGAGTCCCCTTTCTCATGCATGATGAGCGGCTGAGCAGGACTACCGATGTAGCCTCTGTGTTTCCAGAGCGAATGTCAGCTCACAGCAGTGACTTTTCCTGGGCTGAACTGCAGAGACTCAATGCCGGAGCCTGGTTCCTAGAGGTGAGGGCTCCAGCTAAGAAGAGGCCACCACCTCGGTGGCACTCAGGGCAGAGTTCATTCCAGCAATATGGACTTGCTGTACCCTGTGCTGGTCAGTTAGAACATTCTCTGCCCTCACGTCACTCCCACATAATAAGGAGAGCCTGAGCAAAAGACAATTGGAATCGGAAATAGAGCAATAAAAATACTTGTCCTGGGCCGACTGGAGTGAGCTCCACTGTGTGGCAAAGCAAGAATGGGGAACTAGTTCTGCGGTGTTAGGATAGGCCCCCGAGCCTTGACTAGGCAGGCACCCCACCACTGACATACACTCCAAAGCCTTGCTTGGGACGGGGAGTCCTAGTTTGAGGGAAGAGCATGGGTAAGGGCCAGAAATACAAGTAGGTTTCTAGAAAACAAAAAGTAGCTCAATGGAACTGGTAGATTCAATTCTTGGGAGTGGTGGGAGGCAGGCCTTGAGCTTAAGGAATTTTGAAGGTTGGACATTGAAGTGTTGACTTTGATCCTCTAGGCAGTGAAACGTATTTAAAAGGATAGTTTAATTTTACAGTACCTCTTTTCCTGATTGCAAAAGTAATATTTGTTCATTGTAAAAAAATATCAGAAAAATAATTTATGAATTGGAATCTCCCATAATCCAACCATCTAAAATATTCACTGATATTCACTGTGTGTACATATGTTTTTTCAAAAAGATAAGGTCACAACACAGACTTGCAGCTTTCTTTTTCTTTTATAAGTTTAAGTCTATATCTGATGGCATATTAGAGTAATTAAGAACCAAGAATGTCTATATTTGAACTTTGGCTCTGGCACTCGATAGCAGTAGTGACTCTGGCCAATGATCCCTAGCCAATCTGTGTCTCCGTTTCCTATTTGTACTGCAGCAATGATTGTGGTACCTCCCTTCTAGGGCTCTCAGACAGATTGTCAGTTCAGACACAAAGTCCCCTGCACATAGCAGACACTCACTGTTATCCAGGTTTATCTATGTCAGGACTGGAGGCCATTGGTTGATAATAAGGGAAGACAGGCAGAATGGCAAAGGCTTGCAACAACCCCAGGGAGGAAAGGGAGAACAGGCCTATCAAGAGCAAGCGAAAGCTTTATCAAGCTACAGTGAGCAAAAGCAGGAAATACAACACTAAGAGTCCCCAGGCTGGGGGCTGCCCGAGACAGTGTGCAGCACCCAGTCCTGAAGGTGGAGGAGGCAGACGGCTGTCAAACGGAACCAGAGTGTAGAGGGTGTACGAAAGGTGGAAACGAGCCTCTTGAGAGCACTGTGGAAAGTAATTCAAGCTGAGGCTGGACTATATAGATGGGGATGCGGCTACAACAAGAAAGGAACCAAAGGACCAGGAGCAAAGCAAAGGCTCAAGGTCACCAGGGTCTCTCTGAGACTGAAGAGATGATGTAGTAGGAGAAGAGAAGTTACAAGCTGGAGGGGTAGGAGGCTGAGGCCATAGGGTAAGATTAGATGGAAGAAAGCAACACTTTGGAGAAAGGAAGACCTTGGCTAGAGGTGAGCAGAATCAGGGCCCACTTGGTGAGACTGAGAGCCGCTAGCTGGCTATGGTGGCTCACGTCTTTAGTGCCAGAACTTGAGAAGTAGAGGCAGCCCACTGTGAGTGCAAAGCCAGCACGCTTTATATAGCTACGTAACAAATTCCAGGCCAGCCGGGACTGCATAGTGAGACCCTGTCTCAAAAATGACTAAATGAATAAACAAACAAATAAACAAATAGCAAGTGCTGGGGGGAAAGCTGGAGACTTCTTGTAGTGTTGAAATCATTTCCCTCTCTTATAGAGACAGCCGTTCTGGGGGGCCAAAGAGCTATCAGGCCCTGACCGGCAGGAGGCTGAGAACCAAACAGTACCAGCACTGGAGGAACTACTGAAGGAAGCGGCAGCCCTCAACCTCTCCATCATGTTTGACTTGCGCCGACCCCCAAGAAACCACACATACTATGAGACGTTTGTGAATCAGACACTGGAGGCTGTGTTGAATGCAAGCGTGCCCCAAGCCATGGTGATGTTGTCCAGGGCTCCCAAAGCCCCCCCTTTTGCCCCCATTCCCAACCTACCTTCCTTAGGCCATGATGGTTTCAAGGCTGCCTCCTGCCCTCACCCTCCTACCCCAGATCACATACTCCATTCTGTGGCCCAACATCTCTGTCCCTGTCCCCGGAATCCCTAGGACTTGCTCAGTTGCAGACTCATCTTCCCTGAACCCCAGGTTCTTTGGCTGCCGGATGAAGATCGGGCGTATGTGCAGCAAAGGGCGCCCAGAATGCGCCAGATCTACGGCCATCAGGGTGGCAACGGGACAGAGAGGCTCCAGTTTCTCAACCTACCCTATCAAGACCTGCCAGCGTTGGATATCAAGTGAGTGCCAGGGGAGAGAGAGGAACCCCGAGGTTGACTGTCAGGAAAGAACCAATGCAGGGGCTGCAAAAGCTATTCCTTCATTCCCACAATGGATACCTAGGGGACGATTGCTATATATCATGTAGCATTTATTGGAGGCTTAAAGAAAGACATGTGAATAAGATGGGAAAGCTCCTGGCTTTCATGGAACTTAGGAACTAGCAAGAGATGTAGACAAGAAATCACCTAAAATACGTTTATGTTGGGTAGTAATATTAATAACACATGGTGCAGTAGTGACTGGGGTTTGGGGTAAGGAGCCAGGGAAGCCACATTAGGAAGCACTGAAAAGGTGATGCTCCAGCTGAGTGCCAGATGACTGCAAGGAGCTAACCATGGGGAAACCAGAAGAAGCACGGAGAGAATAAAGAGCAAGAAAGGGGAAGAGGAAGCTGGAGAGGTAGACAGGGACCAAACTGGATAGGGCTCTGGAGAAAGATGTTCGTGATTACTCGACATCACAGAGATCTGTATAAGAGGATGGATCCAGGGCAGAGAGTCTGACATGAGCCGGGCAGATTCTGGATGTTCCTCATTTCTTTCCCACTTCCCCAGGGCACTGCACCACAACAATGTCTCCGTGAACCTATTCGTAGTGAACAAGCCCTGGCTCTTTTCCCTGCTCTGGTGTGCAGGGGTAGACTCAGTCACCACCAACGACTGCCAGCTGCTACAACACATGCGTTACCCCCTCTGGCTTTTTGTAAGGGCTCTAGAACTGTCACTGTTCATCTCCCATCTCTGGTTCTCATTAAACCTGTCCTCTTCCATACTGATTTACCCCCATAGGCCACTCTTGGGGGCTCTGGCCACTGATGTGCCTTTTCTATTCCCATAGCCCCCTCAAACTTACTTAATGATATGGATCATCACCAACTGTGTCTCCATTCTACTGCTTTCATGTATCTTCCTCCTCCGAAGGTGAGTGGTTTTGCCGTGGTCCCCTGGGTCGTTACTTTCCCAAGACCCCAGGTAATAAGGCCGATTCTGACTCACATATGCTGCCTGGGATTGGGATTTGGTCCAGTCCCATTGATTTTTAAGCTTTCCTTATACCAATAAATTGTTCTGACCCTGGGGGAAGCAGTTTGGAGACCCCCTGGGTCGGAAGGTCTTGCTGCAAGTTGGTGGCACTCACAATAGAAAGACTTTCTCTCCATAGGAGATGTGCTAAGAGAAACAGAGCTGGTAAGAATGTCCCTTCCCTTCTCATTTTCTCCTCCTAATGCCCCCCCCCGCCCCCCCCGCTTCACTCCCTGCATGACCCACCTCTTCTCCACTTCCCTAGGCTTAGAAACAGCCGTGCTGCTAACCAAGATCAACAACGTCATGGCGGAGTGAATGCCCAACCCATGCCCCCATCATCTGCAGTCTAATGCCGGTGTGCACTGGCCAAGGGGAAGGCAAGGAGCTGAAGTGGAATGTCCCGGAAGAAAATGTTTGCAGGAGGGGAGCGTGGCTTTTGAACTAAGAAGGCCCTCTCTGTCCAGATGGTGGGCATGTCTCAAGCTGCCATGGAATTTGCTGCCTCTGATATTTTGACAAAAAAAATTAGTTGGAAAGACAGTGAGTGACAAGAAGTTACTCCCCAAATGAAATTAAAACGAGGAAGTGAGAGAGATTGCCAAGATAATGCCGTGGGCCTGTGTGCACATGCGCTTGGGGAGAAGACACAGGGTGTGTCAGGGTGGGATAGCTCAGAATGATGACTGAAGGAAACATGGCAAAAGGGCCTTTCCTGGAGTACTTTAAGATGAGGAAGACAGTCCCCACTCGGTGCCCTTTCTCTCCTCACCCTCTCAATTTAGCTTCTTTCCTGCCCACAGGTTGGGAGCTAAAAAGCTCATTTAGCAACGCAATTCTGTGCCTACGGTGGCTTTTTGTTGTGAGCAATGAATGGTTCCTGTATCTTGCCTGTTAATCTGGTATTCAATGAATTTTTAATTGTCATTTGGTCACAGTCTAATCATTTCAGTGCTGGGGCTGGAAAGGATGTGCATTCCATCTGGAACTGAATGTAAAATGACATTGAGAGGTCATCATCACCGGGAGATTTGCCGGCGGGAGAGGGAAGGACTGATACCTCCCCAGCAGGCTGAAGAGAGAGGCTGTGGCCTCTGTCCAGGGTGGCCCAGGAGCTTTGTGCAGGGTTGCACTGTAGCTCCACCTTGTGGTCACTGGCCCCGAGAGGGCTGGATCCCTCGCCATTGTGACGTGCTTGATGAATACCACCAGTTTTCCCTGCGTGTTCGGGGACTTATGTCCTTGACTTCAGACTTTGAGGGCAAGATCTGATTTCCACTTTTTGTTTCCTTTTTTCTTTTCTGGAATGCACACGGAGTCTGGTTCTAGCTAGCCTTCCCCTTGAGGAGCAAATTCCTCAATATGTTGCTGCTTGTAAGGCTAGAAGCAGAGTGTAGAGTTGACCTGGCGATGGTGAGTCAGATAAAAAAGAATTGGAAAGCTAAGACAAAAACTAGGACAAGTAGGGGTTCTGTCAGGCTGGCCCTGCAAGCCTCCATGACACTGCCATTTGTCCTGGTTCGTGTCTCCACTCAAAGGCCACTCAAATTAAGATTTTGGGCTGGACAGGAAAAGGTCCTCGATTCCTTCTCTACTGCCAGATCAGGACCTGGAGCAGCACTAGCATCTCCGGCTAAGACCCCACCATCCCTGTCCTCCACACCTTGGTTACCGGTAGCCATGGGAACTACAATTCCCAGTATGCCTCTGGGCACTCACTGTCTCCCGTGGATGGAGGCGAGTTTGAATTTGCGGTAGGGCGCGTGACACACACGCACACACACACACACACACACACACACACACACACACACACACACACACTCATTCTTTCTTTCCTCACCGCCCCCCTCACTCTCATAGGCCTCCATGCCGACACACCTGGCCCAGGCAGGCGTGGCTGGATTGGTTGTGGGGACAGCAGTGGAGACTCGTGAGAAGGTCCATGTTGCCTTAAACTCAGCAGATCACACTGTGTTTCAAGCTGCATTCCCTTATCTTTCCTTCCTCCCGATCTCGGCCCTCAGTCTAGCCAACCACCGACCTCAGCTCTTGGAGCCCCTCAGTCTGTCAAGTACTGCATGTTGTCACCCTCGGGCAGGTACTTGCTTCCCAACTCATACGCTTTTTTCTGCCCTTGTCAGTTTCCCAGGCTCTCAGCCCTACAGCTTCTTCTTCCCTCCCCCACCTCCCTTCCTCTTCCCTTCCCTTCCCCCTTCCCCTCCCTTCCCTTCCCTTCCCTTCCCTTCCCTTCTCCCTTCCCCCTCCCCCTTTCCCCCTCCCCCTTCCCCCTTCCCCCTTCCCCCTTCCCTTCCCTTCCCTTCCCTTCCCTTCCCCCTTCCCTTCCCTTCCCTTCCCCCTCCCCTCCCCTCCCCTCCTCTTCCCTCCCCTTCCCTTCCCTTCCCCCTTCCCTTCCCTTTCCTCCTCCTTTCCCTTCCCTTCCCTTCCCTTCCCTTCCCCCTTCCCCTCCCCTCCCCTCCCCTCCCCTCCCCTCCCCTCCCCTCCCCTCCCCTTCCCTTTCCCTTTCCCTTCCCTCCCTTCCCTTCCCTTTCCTTCTCCTTTCCCTTCCCTTCCTTCCCCTCCCCTTCCTTCCCCTTCCCTTCCTTCGCCTTTCCCTCCCCTCCCGTCCCCTTCCTTCCCCTTCCCTTCCCTCCCCCCTTCCCTCCTGACTCCATACCATGAACCTCCAGCCTCACAGCTCTAACCTGACAACTCCCCAGCCCTGGACTGAAGTCCTCCTCTAACCTCAGTGTCCAGATTCCCGGAGAGCCAGCACCAACTCAGACCGTGCTCCTAGCTGCTGACTTTGCATACTGAGTTCTGAGCCAGCCACTGCAAACTCTTCTTCCTAGGAGGACCAGACAGCTGTAGGCACTGGACCTCTATGAGACCGGGAACTGGAGACTAAGACTGACCAAAATTTGAGGGCCCAAGGCCAGGCGGAGCTGCTCATTGGGTTTTGAGTGCAATTGCTTGTTATTTTTAGCTGCTGACTCACAGCTCCTGGCATCTGGGTTTGGGGCTAGCAGGCTGGGTTAGGGGGCTATTAATAGAGTCGAGGCACAGCCCCGACCCAGTTCAATTTGGAGACATGGGGAGCAAGGAGCTTCCCCCTACCATCCTGCTTTGTGGAGCTGCAGTGGACAGAGGTGGTGACTGGGACAAATGCTCTCTGGCTGCAAGGTACCTCAAGCTAGTATCGCTCAAGGGGTAGCCTGTGAGCACACTCCTGGGTACAGCTCTCCCCATGCTTGCCATTGGGGGCCTCTACCCCAGTGACGCTGTTGTACTAGCCGAGAGGGCAGAGGTGAGTCTCAATGGAGAAGCCGTTGTGGAAGAGCCTTGGCCTGCATGGGCCGACTCCTGGATTAGGCAAGGTACTAGCTTACTGGAAGGGAGAACGGTCAATTTCTGGTCCTCAGAGATCTCATGAAAAAAGGGGGCTTCAGCATGATCCTAGGAAAGGTGCTGGCACAGAGCCAAGAAGCTTCCAAGTTCCGAGTCTAGCACCCGCCCATTCTTGGTATTTCTTTCCCTCTTTTGGGGCTCTGTTCCTACTCAAAAGGGTCTGCAGACCTCATGAGCTCTCTTTCAGGTCTCCGCAGAGAAACCTAATTCAAAAAGCCACTGAAAAACGTGTCCCCGTTGAGGCATGAATAACCCTTTATATTTTGTCATTCCCATGGAGTCTTTATTTTAATGGGCTGAAGTAGGAGTTTCCTGAGGCACACATTGAGAATGGTGGGCAAATCTTGATACTTTCACTGGACTAATCACCAAAATTATCCCCACCCACTCTCAATTTTCTAGAATTCCCGTTGGCTAAGAACAGCAATCTTCGTCCTCCACCCCTTACAAACCGGAAACGTCTGTTTTCAGCAACCTGCTCATCTGGCCCCTAGATGAAACCGTGTGTGGGCCAAGAGAGATTGTCTCTCCACACACGGGGACTGAGGTCACCTGCTAAAGCTCCATTTTCAAGAATGAGCTCAGATTATGAGACAGCAGTGAACAGTGCCGCCCCATCCCAGCTTATTTGCTGAGGGCGCTGGAGAGGCAGTAGAAGGAGAGAGAAATGGTCTCTGTGCTCACAAATCCCCCAACTGCTCAATCTCTGAGTCCGAGCTCAGGCTGCCTGGTCGCTTAGCAACCACAGCCGCCTGCCAGTGTTTGGGGGCTGCATCAGGCCGGTAGGGGGCGCCTGTCTCCCTGGGGCCTCCGGCAGGAACAGAGGCAGTTGGCAGATTTCCTTGTTAAGTGTTACTGACCTCCTCCCAGGCTCGTCAACCCAGTCTGTTCTAAGTGTCACAGTGCCTGTGGAGTAGGGAGAAACATACTGAATCGAAAGGGATTTGACACAGATTCCTTAAAAATGCAGAGAAGGATGGGGCTGGAAAGACGGCTCAGCAGCACTTAATGATCTTCCAGAGGACTCAAGTTTTGTTCCCAGAAGCCATACTGGGTAGCTCACAACCACCTGTCACTCCTGCTCTAGGGTATCTGACACCTGAGGCCAGCCACACATATGTAGCATATATTTGTATAAATGCACAAACATACACATAAATACCCCCCCTGCCTTTTTTTAAAAAGAGAGACTGGCAAGATGGCTCAAGCAGGTAAAGGTACTTTGTGTCAAGCATGAAGCCCCCAGTTCAATCCCTGGAACACATACAGTAGGAGAGAACTAATTCCCAAAAGTTGGCCTCTAATCCAAACGCGCGCGCGCGCACACACACACACACACACACACACACACACACACACACTCACGCACGAACGAACGCACACGCATGCACGCACACGCATGAGGGCTAGAGAGATGGCTCAGTGGTTTAAAATACTTGTTGTTCTTGCAGAAAACCCAGGTTTGGTTCCCAGCATGGACATGGTGGATCATACCCATCCAGTTCCAGGCATCCACTGCCTTCTTCTGAACTATATGGGCACCAGGTTATGCATGGGGTACACACATAGGCAAAAGTGATTTTTTTTCTTTTTAAATTAAAAGAGTAAATGTCTTTGACAGTGTTCTGTTGCTGTGAAGAGACGACATGACCTTGGCAACTCTTATAAAGGAAAGGATTTAAATGGGGCATGTTTACAGTTTCAGAGGGTTAGTCCATTGTCTGTCATGGAGGGAAGTATGGTGGCAGGTAGGCAGCCATGGTGCTAGAGAAGGAGCTGAGAGCTATACATCTGGATCCACAGGCAGCAGGAAGAGAGTGACTCTGGGCTTGACATGGCCTTCTGAAACCTCAAAGTCCATCTCCAGTGACACTTCTTCCAATAGGACCATCCCTCCTAATCTTTTCAAATAGCACCACTCCGTGGTAACTAAGCATTCAAATATATGAGCCTATGCGGGCCATTCTTATTCAAACCACCACATTCCACTCCCTGGCCCCCATAGGACTGTAGCCATACCATAATGCAAAAAATGCACTCAGTCCAATTTCAAGAATCCCTATAGTCTAGCACACTCTCAACAAGAGTTAAAAGTCCAAAGTCTCTTCTGAGACTCAAGCAATCTCTTAACTGTAACCCCTTATAAAATCAAAACCAAAAAGCAGATCACATACTTCCAACATACAATGACACAGAATATATCTTCCCATTCCAAAATGGGGGAAAGAGAGCATAGTGAGGAAATACTGGACCAAAACAAGACTGAAATCCAGCAGGGCAAACTCCAAACTGTGCATCTCCATGTCTAATGTCAAGGAGATCTTTAGATCTCCTTTCAGCTTTGTTGACTGCAACACAGTTCTTTCTCTTGAGCTGGTTCCACTCCCTGTGAGTGGCTCTCTTCAGCAGGTATCCCATGGCTCTGGCATCTCCAACATCTTGGAGTCTTCAAGGCAATCCAGGCTTCACCTTCACAGCTTCACACAATGGCCTTTCTGGCTCCATGTAAGGCAGGGACATCCCAGACACACACTTGGCCTCAGTGGCTTTCCTTAATCATAGAGGGAGATTCCATAACCCCTTTCTTCTATCCTTGACTCTAAAGCCGAAGATGCCAAGTTCTGCTGCTTGCTGGGGATGGAGCTTGCCCCTCTTGTTCAACTACATATGCATCATCTTTCTGTTTTCAGTGTGTGTGTGTGTGTGTGTGTGTGTGTGTGTGTGTGTGTTTCCGTGCTTAAGCTTTTCTTTAATTCCTTTTCACAAGTTGAAAGGTTAGCTAGGTGGGGTCTTGCCCTGAGGTCACCACTTCCTTTATTGCATTTAGCATCAAGCTTTTCTTTAATCTTTTTATCTCCTTGAGCACAGGACTTACCTCCATTACACTTCCTGGTGTTCCTTTTCTCCTCAAACTGTACATTTTGAATTTTTCCTTTCTTATTTGTTCCTTTTCATTGTAGATCTGCATAAGAGAGACCACTAATAGCCATGTGACACAGTCAATACTAGACTACCTAGTACTGGATTAGAAATCTCCTCTGCCAATACCACTAGTTCAAAAATTCTTCAATTTAGCCTCAGGCAGATTTTTTTGGACAAGGACAAAAAGCAGGCACATTCTTTGCAAATTTTTACAAGAACAATCTCTAGGCCACTTACTAATATTCTTCTCCTCTGAAACCTCTTCAGTCATCATAGTCTACATTGCTCTCAGCAACACTGTCTTCCATGATCCTACTAGTATGGCCCATTAAGCCTTAAAACATCAAGTGTTTTCCTAATACGAAGTCCCAGTGTTCACATTCCACCAGCAAGCAACATGGTCAAGCCTGTCACAGCAATACCCTGCTCCCTGGTACCAACTTGTCATTATTCTATTTCTATGAAGAGACACTGTGACCATGGCAACTCTTGTAAAGGAATGCATTTAATTAGGGCTTGTTTAAAGTTCCAGAAATTTAGTCCATTGTCGTCATGGTAGGGAGCATGACAGCACATAGGCAGACAGGGTGCTAGCCACGGAGCTGAGAGTTCTACATCAGAATCTGCACACAGCAGAAAGAAAGAAAGCCATCAGGCCTGGCTTGGACCCTTGAAACCACCAAGCCCACCCCCAGTGACACACTTCCTCCAACAAGGCCACATCTACTCCAACAATGCCATACCTCCTAATCCCTCTCAAATATTGCCACTCCCTAATAACCAAACATTCAAATATATGATCCTGTGGGGGCCATTCCTCTTCAAACCACCACAGATGTCTTTGCAGTAATTGCATATGTATGATCTTGTGGTTTTCTAAGTTATGTTATTTAAAGGATGTACTCTACAAGGTTTAAAGGTGAAGCAAAGCTTAACATTTTAAGTAAAGCTAAAAAGAAAATGGAGAGATGATTCAGTGATTAAGAGCATTGGTTGATCTTTTAGAGGACCTGGATTGCGCCCACATGATAACTCACAATTCTCTATAATGCCAATTAGAGATCCAACACCCACTTCTGCCCTCTGCAGGTACTGTACACACATGACACAACCATATGTGGAAGCAAAATACACCCATCGACAAATGTAATTTTTTGAAAGTTAAAAAAAATGAATGAGTCAGTTTACTTAGTTTAAATAATTTACTTTTGTAAATGAAATTGTCAGGTGATTTTTGTGACATGCATTGTTTTGTTTTAGAGAGGAGAAAAGAGTGGCTACTATGACAAAACTCAAGGCTACAAGGCTGAAACTATGTACTTAAATAAGCAAAGTTCATTTTCAACATTTTCAAAATATTTAGTTTATTCTATGTAGATGAATATTTTGCCTGCCTGTATGTATGTGCACCTTGTGGGTGCAGGAACCTGCAGAGGTCAGAAGAGGCATTGGGACTCCTGAAACTGGAGTCCCATACTGTTGTGAGCCCCCATGTGGGTGCTGATAACTGAACCTGGGTTCTCTGCAAGAGTAGCAAGTGCTCTTAACCTCTGAGCCAGCTCTCCAGCCTGTCTTTTTTTTTTAAAGATTTCTGTTCTCTCTCTCTCTCTCTCTCTCTCTCTCTCTCTCTCTCTCTCTCTCTCTCTCTCTCTCTCTCTCTTTCTCTCTCGTGTATATACACCATATGTATACCCACAGAATATGGGTACACACAGAGGCCAGAAAAGAGCATCATATCTCCTTGGACTGGAGTTACAGCCAGTTGTGAGTCACCAGGAACTGAACTTGGGTCCCCTGGAAGAGCAACAAGTGCTCTTAACCATTTGGCCATCTCTCCAGCCCCCTCATTGTTTTTAACATCCTTATTTGGGGTGTCTTTAAAAACAGAAACAAAAACAAAACCCATGATGTTGTTGTTTGATTTTGATCTTTACTCTTTTGGGGGCCCGCCACCCACCTCCCAAATAAATCACACACGGAGGCTTATTCTTACTTACCAATGTCTGGCCTTAGCTTGGCCTGTTGCTTGCCAGCTTTAACTTTAAATTAACCTGTCTACATTTTGCCTCTGGGCTTATATCTTTTTCTATTTCTGTATCCCTTTCTTTCTTACTCTGTTACTGGTTGTGTAGCTGGGTGGCTGGCTCCTGATGTCCTCCTCCTTCTCTGGCTACTTCCTTGATCTTCCTTTCCTACCCGGATTTCTCCTTCTATATATTCTCTCTGCCTGCCAGCCCTGCCTATTCTTTCTCCTGCCTTGCTATTGGCCAGTTAAAGAACCAGCAGATGTTTCAGACAGGCAAAGTAACGGAGTTAACTTCACAGAGTTAAACAAATGCAACATAAACAAAAGGAACACACCTTAGAATAATATTCTACCACACCACCACATTCTCTCTGTAGGCAATTTTGGTTTTGTCAGTTTTGTTGACATTTCTTGAGTCTCCATGAACAGGAAAAGCAAAGTAGATCTCAAGGTGAGGAACTTCGTTCCCTTCTCATGTTCCCTTAATTTTCTCTGTCTTTCTAGCTTGCCTCACTCCCTTAAGGGGATATTAACTCTTCAGCCTTGTGCCATAACTTAATTCACAGAGATCTTGATCATGTCTCTTCCACAAGGTATCAACACTGGTCCATTTTATTGATGACACTATGCTAATTGAACCAAGTGAGGAATTGTTGGTAAAGCATATGTGCATGAGATGATGGAAAATCAACCCAATCAAAATTCAAGGATATTCTCCCTTAGGAAAACTGCTAAGACTCCAGTGGTGTGGAACACACAAAGATATCCATCCCTTCCAGTTGCATCTGGCTTCTTTTGCTACTAAGTAAGAAGCACAATGCTTAGTGGGCCTTTTTGGATTTTTGAGACAGCACATTCCTCATTTGGGTATGTAACTCTGGCCCACATACAAATTGACTCAAAAAGCTGCTAGTTTTTGTGGAGTGGCAGAGCCGGAAGATAGGAAGGCTCTTCAACAGGTCCAGGCTGGTATGCAAGCTGCTCTACCACTTGGGCCATATGATCCTGCAGACCCAATGAAACTTATGGTATCAGTGGCAGATGGGGATGTTGTTTGCCTTTGGCAGGACTCCATAGGTAAATCTCAGTAGAAGTCCTTAGGATTTTGGAGCAGGGCCCTGCCTTCATCTGCGGACAACTATTCTCTCTTTGAGATCTCAGATCTCAGCCTTCTACAGGCTCTTAGTGGAGAGCAAATTGTGGTGATATTTTATTTGTATGTTAATAAATAAAGTTTGCCTGGAGATCAGAGGACATAGACAGCCAAAAACAAAAGTCAGGCGGTGGTAGCACATGCTCTTAATCCAGTCACATGGCAGGCAGAGTCTCTGTGTGTTCAAGGACACAGCCAAGCATAGTGACACACTCCTTTAATTCCAGTACCAACCATAGAGACCTGGAGGTCTATATAGACAGGCAGTGATGAGGAAGTGAGGTGGCTGGGCTAAGAGCCAATAAGAAGGCAGAACAGTAAGGCAATAAAGACACAGGTTAGACAGGAAGAAGCTGGTTCTCTCTGGGGAAGCTATGGCAGCATGGTGAGTAAGGTTAGCTGATGGCTATCATTATTTCACTGATCTCTAAGGCTTTCACCCCTATATTTGGCTCTGTGTTTCTTATTTAATGAGACTGTTTAGAAATTCATCCACAGCAAATACTTGACAACGGGCCACCATGTTTCTGTGACCTGAGATGTTCATATTGAGCTTGACATTATGAAGTTGTATGTACACAGCAGCAACCTTTTACTAAATGGAAGTGGTATGCAAGTGATCAAGTCCAAGCTAGTCCTTGTAAGCTAAGCACAAGTAGCTTACTTGTAAGTGACCCAAATACCTGTGGCTCCCACTCCTACTGCAATGCTTTCTATGCAATGCACCTATGGCTCATGCAGTATCAACTAAAGAGGAAAATACTAAGGCCTGTCTTACAGAGAGTTCTACATGCTATGTAGGCACTACCTAAAAGTAAATAGCTGCAGGATACAGTCTCTTTGAGCTACATCCCCAAAAGACAGTGGTCAAGAGAATTCAACACAGTGGGCAGAACTTTGGGTGTTGTACATTTTAATTGGAAGAAAAAATGTCCACATGAATAAATCTATACTGATTTGTGGGCTGAAGCCAATGGTTTGGCTAGATGGTCAGGGACTTGGAAGAAGTGTGATTGGAAAATTAGTAAGAAAGACATTTGAGGAAGAGGTGTACAGATAGACAGCTCCATGAATATTTGTTTCCCTTGTAAACACTCACCAAGTGTGGCCTCATCAGAGGAGAACTCCAGTAATCAAATAGATGACTTATTGTGTGGATAATAGTCAATCTCTTTCCCCAGCTATCTTTGTCATTGTCCAACAGGCTCATGAAAAAGTGGGCATGGTGGAAGGGATGGAGGATATGCATAGACTCAACAATATGGACTTTCACTCACCAAGGATGACCTGGGTGTGGCTGTTGCATAGGGACAAATCTTCCAATAGTAGAGACCAACACTGAGTCTCCAATGTGACACCAGTGCCTTGTGTGACCAGCCAGTGACCTGGTAGCATATTTATTACATTGGGTCCTTTCCATTGTGATGAAAAGGGCAGTATGTTGTTCTTACTGGAACACTGACTCTAGTTATGGATCGCCTTTACTGCACATCATAATTTTCTGTCAAAATACCATCCACAGGTGGGGGATAACTAACATGAAGGATGTTTGAAAAAGCCCTATGGAAACCCATTCTTTTATGAGCTACACACGCGCGCACACACACACACACACACACACACACACACACACACACACACACATGCACTCATGCACACAAAAAAGTTCAATTGGAGTTACCCTACACAGAAAGTAAATCTCCCACCAGAAGCCAGAGGTTGCTAAATAAAAAGCCTAGTGCATGGATACATCTCTTCTTTAGTTGTTGACCAGAGTTGTTCCAGAGATTTCCTCAAACAATACAAGCTATTGCTATTGTTCTTGGTTGCCTACCAGAACTTGATATTAAAACCCTATTGCTGAAGACATAGCATACTTTGGTCACATGACATGGAGAAATCAAATTGGTCCTGACTAGGAAGCTTCATCCCTGTTGGACAGCTTTCAGAGTACTAGAAGTTACTATGCAGGCTGCTAGGGAAGAAAAGTCATCAATGGTCTTACCAAACTGTGAACCCTATGAACTACAATAATGAGTGGTGTGATCCATTAGAGCATCTCACAGTGTCCTGTGAGTCAAGTCAACTAAGGAAACTACAGCAATCCAATCCAGACACAATAGGAAATGGCCCAGACACTTCCAGAATCAGGGTGTGGGTCATCATTCCAGATGAAGGACCAAGACCTTACTGAGCATAGAGGAAGTTCGGAATGAGTCGTAGAGAAAAATAGTTATAAATACCAGCTGAGGCTGTGCGGCTGGTTAGAGAAAGAATTATATGACCATGAAATTTAATTTTCAGTTTCATTAAGGATGTATTAGCTTGCAGGAGTGCATGTTCTGGAAAGGTGGCTCAGAAGTTAAGGCTTACAAGAAGACCCGAGTTTGGTTCCCAGCACCTGTATCAGCAGCTCACCACCCTCTGTAACTCCAGCTCCAGGGGGTCTGATACCCTCTTCTGGACTCTGGGAACACACAGACACACACAGGCACAGACTTAGACACATACACAGACACAGACACAGACACAGAGACACACACACCATATTCTTTTTTTTTTTTTTAAGATTTATTTATTTATTATGTACACAGTGTTCTGCTTGCATGTGTCCCTGCAGGCCAGAAGAGGACACCAGATCTCATTACAGGTGGTTGTGAGCCACCATGTGGTTGCTGGGAATTGAACTCAGGACTTGTGGAAGAGCAGTCAGTGCTTTTAACCTCTGAGCCATCTCTCGAGGCCCTACACACCATATTCTATTGGTTTTTTTTCTCTAGGGACTAGCTTCTGAATGTGGGTCGCAACTCCTCCAAGGCCTGAAAGTCAGCAATTTGGAGATCCTAAGCCATCTACAAACACTTTGGCCAGAAGTAGCCAAATGGACTTGACATTCATCTTCTAAACTATTTAGGCTCTCAGTTCTTGGGTGGTAGTGTTAAGCAGCTAGATAGTCATTAGTGGTTTTGGAGGCCATTGAGAATGGATCCCTTCCTCATAATCACCTTTGGACCCCACCCCTTGTTTCCCTGGTAACCTTAGGAAGGGAAGCAGCACACTTACTCCTCCTTGAGATTTTAAAATGCCTTATAAAAAGTGAATGTATCAGGGCTTTGCTGAGGCCCACAAAGGGAAAACTACTTCCTCCAGGTCAAAAGAATGGACTTTGAGTCATACCTCCGTCACTGCGTGGAGACATGCCATTCTGATTTGTCCCAAAGATTAGAGCAGTTCATATTACTGTTCCTTCTCTTACGAGTTCATTCAGCTGGGCCTGTCTGAGGACCATCCCTCAGGAAAGATGATTCACCTGAAGACATGCTAAGAAGATAAGAATGAGATGATGTACTTCTGCCCCGGAAGCACACTCCCGCCCCCGTGCACTTGCTTACGGATCTTCACTGCCTGCTGCCTGCTTCCCTAAGTTACAACTCAAAAGCATAACTTTTTCCTTCCCCCGTTCTCTCTTCTTTGAATACCAGCCCAAATCCTTCCCCCCCCCCCCCCCCCCCGAGACAGGGTTTCGCTGTGTAGCTTTGGAGCCTGCCCTGGAACTCACTCTGTAGCCCAAGCTGGCCTGGAACTCACAGAGATCCACCTGCCTCCCGAGTGCTGGGATTAAAGGCCTGTGCCACCACTGCCCGGCCAGCCCAAATCCTAAGCATGTTTTCTATGACAGTCTAGACATCCCCTCTTTCTATAGCTGCTTGCAGACCTCCATTACTGACTCTAACTCAAAAAAAAAAAAAAAAAGTGTGGCTTTCTCTCCTCTTACCACCTTCTTCCTAGCTCGCCTACCCTATTTTGTTTTTTCCCTCTCTCAAACCCTAATAAAATGTTTCTCAAGCTTCAAAGAAAGAGTCCCTGTATACGCAATAGCCAAAATTAATTTAAAATCAAATGCTGAATGAATTTAAAATATTTCTGACAGCAGTTGCCCTGAAATCTTGTTCCTGAGCATATAACGTATGCATCTTGCCCTGCACATGCCTTTACATCACAAAAGCTGCCCGAACAACTAGGCGTGGGTTTGAGACTGTTATATGTTATGCACCACAGTGCTTTTTACTGTGCATGCAAAGTTTTCTGCCTCATAGGAATATAAAAGTTTGATTAAAGAAAACATAGACTTCTTTTCATCACTCCTCAGCCTGTAAATATAAAATGAATGTGCCTTGAGAGCTTGTTTGGAGATTTTAGCAGGGGAGCGCACCTCCGTGTATACTCTTGATCAAAGAATAGTCCTCCGCTAGAGAGGGAGGTCTTGCTCTTTGGTTGAGTGCACAGCTTTGGGAGGGACACACCTGGAGAGGTGATGGAGGAAGGGAGAGACCTGCGTAGGCAGCCAGATCAGCTGAGTCAGTCCTGGCAGTCAGTGGAGAGACACACGTTGCAGCCAGATGACTCTCACAGCCAAATTATGGTTTATTTTGAGGTGGAGGTCTCACATAACACAGGCTGGCTTGAACTTGCTCCATAGCTGAGGATTCCCTTGAACTTCTTGTGGGTTTTTTGTTTGTTTTGTTTTTCTGAGACAGGATTTTTCTGTGTAGCTCTGGCGTCCTGGAACTTGATCTGTAGACCAGGTTGGCCTTGAACTCACAGAGATCTGCCTGCTTCTGCCTCCCGAGTGCTCGGATTATAGGCATATACCATCGTGCCCAGTTTTAGGAGGCACTAAGGATTAAACTCAGGGCTTTGCATGGTAGTAGATAAGCATTCTACCAACTAAGCTAAATCCCTAGCCACTAGAATATTTTTTTAAAGAAATTTTTGCTTAAGTTACTGTTCTGAGTTACATTAAAAAGTATGAAATGGCCGGGCGGTGGTGGCGCACGCCTTTAATCCCAGCACTCGGGAGGCAGAGCCAGGCGGATCTCTGTGAGTTCGAGGCCAGCCTGGGCTACCAAGTGAGCTCCAGGAAAGGCGCAAAGCTACACAGAGAAACCCTGTCTCAAAAACCAAAAAAAAAAAAAAAAAAAAAAAAAAAAAAAGTATGAAATGTAAGCCTGCCATGGTAGTGAATGTCTTTAATCCTGGCACCCAGGAGGCAGAGGCAGGTGATCTATATGAGTTTGATGCCAGGCTGGCCTGCATAGGACAGCCAGGGCTACATAGAGAGACCCTGTTTGTCTCAACAAAACAAAACAAAAACACAAACCAAAACAAAAAACATAGAAATGTTAAATGAATTTTGGATTAACATTAAGGCAGACTTTCTCACAGTTTATGAATTGAACATATTTATCATACATACACACATACAAATACACTAATAGTTAAAAAAATTCAGCCAAGATTTATTTGTATAAAAATAAATGCACATTCATCTTAGTATGCAAATTTGTTTTCCTCTTTAATAAGTGGTAGACTTATATGTATACTAAAGGACTGCTTTAAAATAAACATCTTTGTAATTACTATATCTGTTTCACATGCCTTGGGTGGCATAAACATTTCTCAGGTGAGAAGAAGTAGCAAGTGGGAGAAGTTTCAGAAGCCCTGAGCTAGAGAACGCTGTGTAAAAGGAGGAAAGAAAACGCAGCAAGATGGATTAGCAGTGCAAGCAAAACCAATGTGTGATATTTTGTCCAAAAAAGAAAAAAAGAAAACATTGTCCTTTCAGCTTAGTTTTGTTTTAATTTTGTGATGCTGGGGCTCAAATCCATGCTCTTGTGCAGCCTAGGCAATCCTGCTACCACTGAGTTCCACCCCCTGTTCTTATTCCACATTTTAACATGCCAATTTCCAAAAAATAAACAAACCCCTAATTTACAAAAAGCAGACAATTATCCTCCACCTGGATCCTCGTGAATTTTACTTGCTTTATCACATCTCTGTCTTCCACATAGCTCCTCTAAGATAAGGGAAAACATGAGGAGCTGGCGTGATGGCTTACCACGTGAAGCACGTGAACACCTGTGACTTCGGATCCCCAGAACTCACATAAAGCCAGGCACGATAGTCTGCGTCTATAACCCCAGCACTCCTATGGCAAGATGGGAGGTGCAAAGCGGAGAATCCAGGATGCTCGAGAGCCAGACAGCCTGGTGCACACAGTGGCAAACACGAGAACCTGCTTTAAACAATGTGGAAGGCAAGGGCTGACAACAAGGCTCCCGACCTCAGCGTGCATGCTGCAGCAGCGCCACTCCAGAGACACGGATTTGAAGAGTTGTTGTACTCGATGGGTCTGAACATTTTCCCTGCATGTATGTATGTGCACCACACGTGTGCCTGGTGCTCAAGCTGACCAGAAGAGGGCATGGGATCCCCTGGAACTGAAGCTACAGACAGCTGTGAGCAGCTGCATGGGTGCTGAGAACTAAATCCGGGTCTTCTGAAAGAGCAGCCAGTGCTCTCAACCACAGAGCCGTCTCTCCAGCTCTTGCAGATTTTTATTTTAAAAACTGAACATTTACCAATACACAGAAGTGTTCAGAGGATACTCCATGAACATTGCCCTGTGCCTTTCTTACAAAGTAAACGAGCGGTAATGCATTGCTGTGTTTGCTCTGTTCTTATATTTACCTACACTCCTTTTCGGACCTACTTGAATCTGTTTTATCATGCTTTATTTCATCTCTAAATGCTCCAGCAAATCCTTACTGATGGATATCTTCCCACAGGACCACAGCATTATTGTGACACTTAATAAAAATAACAAGAGTTGAGTTGCAGAGATGACTCAGCCGTTAAGAGTGATTCCAGCTTTTCCAGAGGACCTGACTTTGGTGTCCTGAACCCACATCAGGCCACTCACAAATGCCTATAACTCCAGCTTCAAGTGATCTGACACCCTCTTTTGACTTCCTGAGGCACCCACCCATGCTGTACACACACACACACACACACACACACACACACACACACACACACACTAAATAAAGATAAATCTTAAAAATAACAATAACCACTTCTCATTCAATGCTTATAATTCTATAATCCAAGTTTAACAAATTTGTGTTTTCTATTCTAAAATCAAAATCAAAATCTAGTCAATTATGGTACTCATAGAATTTGTGTCTTTAGTGACTTCTGACTATTTATGTTTTTTCCCTGCATGTATATCTGTGCACTATGTGTATGCAGTGCCTTGGAGGCCAGAAGAGGGAGTCAGACACTCTAGAATTGGAGTTACAGACAGTTGTGAGCTGCCATGTGGGTGCTGGGAATCAAACCCTGATCCTCTGGAAGAGCAGCCAGTGTTCTTAACCATGGAATCATCTCTTCAGCACCAACTTTTGGTTTTCTACTTTTGAAACATTTATACATTTCAAGTAAGTTGCAGAGATAATACAGGAAGGACCTGCGTTCCTTCCCCCAGCATCCCATAATAATTATAATTTTCAAAATTATAGTACAATATCAAAATCAGGAAATTGACATTGCTACAACACATTCACAGTTCAATGCCATTTTAGCACTGGTGGACAGTCCTGTAATAACAAGTGTAATCAGGATACAGAACTACTGTGTCACCAGAAAGACTTCCTGATATCATCATTTAGCCACACAGAGGAAAGAATAGAAACTTTACTTCCCTCTAAGTCCTTTTATCCTGCCCTATTTATAGTACAGTTATGTTAAATGTTCCCCGTAAACACATTGAGATCCACACTAGACAATGTTACAATTTTTGCTCCAACTATCAAACATAATTTAGACAATTGGAGAGAAGGAAAGTCTATTGTATTTACTCATATTTTTGTTCATTCTATTCTTTCTTCCTTCCTGATAGCCTAAGATTTCTTTTTTGATTTCCTTTCTGTTTTGAGAATGTTCTCCAGCATTCTTTCAGAATGGGCCTTCTAGCACAAATTCAGTGTCTCTTTGTCTAAGAATGTCTAATCTCTTTCTCATTTCTGAAAGGTATTTCATCATACAAAACATTCAGGGTTGACAATTCTTTTACTTTCTTTTTCTAATTATAAAGAAATTTATTTCATTTGTGGGTTTGTGTGTGTACATTAGGGTGTTTACAGGTGAAAGTTCATTTACAGCCACCTTTCCAGTGGCTACATCACTGAAGAAAATGTCTCTTCTGTAGCTGAAGTTTTCCTGGTCCTGCCTGGCCCATGGTCAGGACAAATCTCTCCCACTAGCGTCCCCCAAGTAAACACACAGAGACTTATATTATTTACAAACTGTACGGCCATGGCAGGCTTCTTGCTAACTGTTCTTATATCTTAAATTAACCTATTTCTATTAATCTATAAGTTGCCATGTGGCTCATGGTTTACCGGTATCTTAACATCTGCTTCTTATCATGGCGGCTGGCAGCATCTCTCTGCCTCAGCCTTCTACCTCCCGCCTTCTTCTCTTCCTTGTCCCGCCTACTCTATCCTTTCTGCCTGGCTACTGGCCAATCAGCATTTTATTTATTCACAACATACAGGACATTCCATAGCACCTACCCTTTCCTGTTTTGCCATTTGTAGCTGGAGACTTTCCCTCTGGGTCCCGCCAAGCCTCCTGCAGTCCCACAGCCCACTTATAAAATAAACACACAGACACTTATATTATTTAAACTGTTTGGCCTAATGGCTCAGGCTTCTAGCTAGCTGTTCTTCTGTCTTAAATTAACCCATTTCTATTAGTCTATAAGTTGCCACGTGGCTCATGGCTTACCGGTACCTTACATCTCACTTTTCATGGCGGAGGCTGGCAGAGTCTCTCTGCCTCAGCCTTCCACTTCCCAGAATTCTTCTCTTTCCTTGTTCCGCCTATACTTCCTGCCTGGCTACTGGCCAATCAGTGTTTTATTTATTAGCCAATCATAGCAACACATTTAGCATACAGAACATTCCCCCAGCACGCTTCCTTTCCCATCAACCGTTGACTGCATGACAAGATACTGATGAGCCCAATTTTTGGGGGGTTATTTTTGGAGACAGAATCTCATGTGGCCTAGTCAGGCCTCAAACTTGCTATGTGTCTAAGAATGACCTTGAACTTCTGATCTTCCTGTCCACATTCCCAAATGCAAGGAGTACAGGCATGGACCATCATACCTGACATATCTTCAAGCATGAAATATGTTGTACTACTTGCTTCTGGCCTGCATGGTTTCTGAAGAAAAACTGGCATTTGACTCAATTTTACTCCTATAGACAACTGAGCTTCTCTTCTTCTGGATTGCCAATAACATACATACTGATTTTTTATTATATATTCCCACATGACCCTGAGACTCACTTTTAAAACAGTGTTTCCTGGAGCTAGGAACATGGTTCAGTGGTCAAGAGCACTGGTTGCTCTTCCAGAGGACCTGGGTTCAATTCCCAGCAACCACATGGCAGCTCACAACTGTCTGTAACTACAGTTCCAGGAGATCTGACTGACACCCACACACAGTCATACAAGCAGGCAAAACACTGTAAACAGAAATAAAAAATAAAACAATTGTGATTTGAAAGAAAATGGTCCCCAAAGGGAGTGGCACTATTAAGAGGTATGGCCTTGTTGGAGGAAGTGTGTCACTATAGGGGTCACTTCCTGCTGCCTCTGATCAAGATATAGCCAGCACCATGTCTGCCTGCATGCTGACATGTCCTACCATGATGATAATGGACTAAACCCCTGAACTGTAAGCTGCCACCTCAATTAAATGTTTTCCTTTATAAAAGTTGCCATGGTCATGGTGTCTCTTCATAGCAACAGGAACCTTAACTAAGATAGAAGTGGGTACCAGAGACTGGGGTATTGATGGGATAAGCCTGACTATGTTTTTGTTTGGAGGAATTTAGACTTCAATACTTTGGGTTAAGAAACAGTGGAATGCTTTAAGCACTGCTTAATGGATATCTAGTGGGAGCATGGAAGACAGTGGTACTGAGGGTGATTTGATGAACTTTGGGGCCTGGATCAAGAGGTTTCAAAGGAGAAGAATTTTAGTTGCCTAGAGATTGTTTTTGTGATATTTTGGTGAAGAATGTGGCTGTTTTTTGCCCTTGTCTGAAGAGTCTCCTGAGGCTAAAGTGAGCAGAGGATATCTCAAAATGGCCTAGTATAGACTCTGTTGTGTGGTTATTAGTGTTAACTCTAATGAAGATTTATAATGAAAAGAAGTGAACTGAGCAAATAAAAATACAAAATGTACAGATTGAGATTGGGGGCACCAGGAAGTGGAATAGAGCTAAATTATGTGTTCAAGGAAATAAAAGGATTAAGAACTGGAATAAAGGGAGTGGTGACCTCAGGGCAAGATCCCACCCAGCTAACCTTCCAACTTGTGAAAAGGAACTAAAGAAAAGCTTAGAGTCAGGTGTGGTGGGGCACACCTTTAATCCCAGCACTGAGAAGTCAAAGCCTGACAGATCTCTGAGTTTGAGGCCAGCCTGGTCTAGACATACTGTCTCAGGACAGCCAAGCTTAGGCAATGAAGACAGCCATCAAAAACAGAAAGATGGTGAAGATGTAATTGAGTAAAGAGGCCATGTTCCAGCCCCAGTAAGCAGCAGAACTTGGCAGCTTCGGCCTTGTGGTTCTGGAGTTAAGGATAGAAAAAAAGGGACTAAGAATTTGCCCCTGAGACTAAGGAAAGCTGCTGAGGCCAGGCATGTGTCAGGGTGTCCCTGAATGGACTCCTAGAGATGCCATTGTGCAAAGATGTGAAGTTGAAGCCTGAATTGCCTTGGAAAACCCAAGATGTTGGAGATGCCAGAGTCGTGAGATAACCAGCCGAGGAGAGCTGCTAACAGGGAGTGGAACCAGCCCAAGAGAAAGAAGTGTGTTGTAGTCAACAAAGCTAAATGGAGTTGGAGATCTGAAGAGCGTTTTGAACTAAGATCTGGACTGAGACCATTTCCTGTTGCCTGCAAGATATAGCACTCTCAGCTCCTCCTGCATGCCATCATGTCCCACCATGATGATAATGAACTGAACCTCTGAAACTGTAAGCGAGCCGCAATTAAATATTTTCCTTTATAAGAGCTGTCATGGTCATGGTGTCTCTTCACAGAAATAGAACACTGACTAAGACAACAAGGTTGTTCAGATTGGGGAAATTCTAAGTTCTAGCTTAATTTTAAGTAAAAATTAAATTTTAAACTTCTTAAATTCTAAGAAGTACTTAATTTCACTTCTGTCCTGACCAGCCTCATGTTGAGCCCATCCACTGTGTGTTCTAGTTTGGTCATTGTAGTCTTTTGTTCTAAACTCCGTGTTTACTTCATTTTATCTCCTAGCTCCTGGATACAAATTTCTAATTAAAAAAATGTTCCAGTGTCATTTGTAGTTGCTCATTGGAGTATTATTTTTGAAGCCAGAGGACAATTTTATTCGAGTTTCAAAGAAAAACCTCAGGGCAGGAAGCTGTAAATCTTAGCAACTGCCCAGAGGAGGAGCTTGGAGAAGAGAAGGGGGGTGGGGGCGGGCGGGGAAGCTATGTGCGCTGTTCTGAGTTAAGCCAGTCAGCTTCATGGTGGACCAGCAGCCTTATGGCTGGCAGGGGACCTTCAGAAAAATGGTAAGGAAGCCTAAAGTGTTAGGCAAAACATGCTTAGAAAGAATGAAAGGGTTAGAAAGAATGAAAGGGCCAGGTGGTGGCGGTGGCACATGCCTTTAATCTCAGCATTCAGAAGGCAAAGGCAGGCAGATCTCTGAGTTCGAGGCCATCCTGGTCTACAGAGTAAGTTCCAGTACAGCCAGAGCTACACAGAGAAACCTTGTCTGGAAAAACAAAACAAAACAAAAAAAGAACAAAAAGAAGGAAAGGAGGAAGAATTATGTTTTTCTGAGTAATTCAGAAAAGTGGGCAGACTTACAGCCACATGGCTGAGGCCCTGTAAGACACTCAGGAACATTTGTGTTAGCCAGCTTTAACCTTGTTAAATGACTTCAATCTCTTTATCGTCTGGGTGCTGGAACCCCTCCGGCGGCCATTGTTGCTGCATCCTGTGTAACATTTTGTCAGGAGCCTCTGGGTTTTATTTAGGTCTTTTGTTTTTGATAGTCTTCCTCTGACAGTGATGCCGTTAGAGGAGTCACTGCGTGGCTATAACTGCGTAGGATGCCAAGTTCCAGCCCCCTTGTTGACCTCAGGGAAGAAAGGAGAGGGTGGTACCTCCTTACTGCTGAGCAGAGATGGATGCAGTGGTTATCCTTTTTAAAATTTACTTTTAATTTGAAAATTATTACAAATGTTTTTCATACAATATGTTTTTTATCATAGCTTTTCTCCTTCCCCAACCCCTCCCCAGTCCTTCCTACCTCTCTGCTCACCTGCTCAATTCATGTTCTTTACCTCTCCGCCACTCTCTTTCTAGAACAAACCCCAAATATAAAAACTAAGTAACCAAAAAATAAAAACCCAATAAGACAAAAAATACCAAAACAAACAACAAGCACACAGAAAAACAAGGAGTCTATTTTCCGTTGGCCAACTATTCCTGGGCATAGGGCCTGCACTGGAGTGTATTTTGTATACCCAGGGACACTCCACTGGAGAAAACTGATTTTCCCTTTCCCAGGAGCTATCAATTGCAAATTGCTTCTTGTTTAGGGGTGGGACTTTCTGTCCATTTCCCCTTCTCAGTGCTGGGATTTTGTCTGGTTTGAGTCTGTGCAGGTCTGTGAGTTCATATGTGTATCTGGAAGATGCTGTTTCCTTGGAGACATCTGGCTCTTAGAATCTTTTCACCTCCTCGTCTACATAGATCCCTGAGCCTTGAGAGGAGGAATTTGACGGAGACATCCCATTTAAAACGGAATGCTCCAAGGCCTCTTACTCTTTACACATTGTCCAGTTGTGGGTCTCTGTATTAGGTCCCATCCACTGCAAGAAGCAGCTGCTCTGATGAGGGTTGGATGGTTCTCTCATTTGGGTCTCAGCCGAGGGTGGTGGCTGGGGGATCCCTGGTAGAGAGTGGCTCTGTGACGAAGCAATGGGGATGGGCTAGAATGGAAAGCAGCGAGGAGTGGCATCAGGAAGAGCTAGAAGAACCCTGGGTCTACACCAGGAAGCTGAGCTCCCAGTGGATGGAGGGGAGCAGGAAAGGGCTGGCTGCAGTGGTTATTGTCGACGAGCACCTTATTATTGGGGCTTTCTCTGACATCTACTTGTGGTGGCATTTCTAAGCGGCTGGTTTCTTTAGCACCTGCTCTGGGATAAATGAGGTAACAAGAAAACCCAGGGAACCCACCATGAGTTCAGGACACTTAGGTTGCAAGTAAATCTGTCCCTTTCTCTTTTCAGAGCTATATGTTTGTTTTATATATAATGCACATGGTTTAGAATGTACGGAGTGTGAGGAATAGGGAAAAGCGGGTCTATTCCATTCAGCAAGCATTTGGTATTTGAAGCAAATTGGGAGGCTGAAAAAGCTTACTAAGTGGGTGCCTCGTAGGACAACCAAAGACTTTTTAAAAATTCATTATTTTGAACTGCCATATTCATTTATTCTATGCAACAATAATGAACCACTTCTAGATCAGATTGTGATGTGCAACAAGATGTGAACATCCAGCTCAGTGGCTGGCCTGAGAAACTCCAAAGCACTTTCCAAAGCCAACCAAACTCTCCCTCTGTCTCTCTCTCTCTCTCTCTCTCTCTCTCTCTCTCTCTCTCTCTCTCTCTCTCTCTCACACAAACACACACACACACACACACACACACACACACACACACACACACACAAGTCATGGTCACTGTTTGCTGGTCTACTGCAGATCTGATCCATCAGTTTCTAAATCCTGGCAAAACCATTACTTCTGAGTATTCTCAGCAAGTTCACGAGAGTCACCGAAAACTGCAATGCCAGCAGCTGGCACTGACCAACAGAAAGGGGCCTCAATATTCCACAACAATGCCCTATCACATATTGTATAACCAATGCTTCAAAAGTTGAATGAGGGGCTGGAGAGATGGCTCAGAGTTTAAGAGCACTGGCTGCTATTCCAGAGGGCCCAGGTTCAATTCCCAGCACCCACATGGCAGCTCATAACTGCCTGCAACTCCAGTTCCAGCAAATCTTATGCCCTCTTCAGGCCTCTGATGGTAGTACACCCCGGTCATATGGTGCAGAGACATACACACTGGGGAACTGTCTTCACTCTTAGAATGTTTAAAATAAAGGAAAACAATAGTTTTAAGTTGAATGAGTTAAGCTACAAAGTTTTGCCTCATCTAATGTATTTCCTAACCTCTCCGCACTTTATCAAGCATCTCAACTTTTTGCATGGAAAATGCTTCATAATCAGAGAGATGAAGAAAATGCTTTCCAAGAATTCATGTAATCCAGAAGCATGGGTTTTTATGATACAGGGATAAATCCATTGATTTCTTGTTGGCAAAAAATATGTTGATTGTAATGGTTCCTGTTTTGAATAGTAAAGCTATATTTGAGCCTAGTTATAGTGGTTTAAAATTAGTGGTCTGTAACTTCAATTCCTTTTTTGCCAACCTAATAAATAGGTTGATGACAGTAAGTAAGCCTTGCAGACAATTAGACACTTGAACAGACTCCAGGGAAGTGTGTAGTGAGCCACACCAAATAGTAAACATACCAAGACAACAGCCATGGCGAAGAGTGCACTCAGCTTGTTGCCCAAATGACTAAAACAGAGTGAGGGAGTAGAATACCACGAGACAAGATTGAAGTGTAATGGGGGAATCACACTGCTTAGAACCTACTAGACCACTACAGGGATTTGAACTTTGTTCTTAGAGAGATGGGGACTTACTGGATGGCTTTGTGGGGAGAATGGATGTAATAGGACTTGGTTTCATCAGGACGAGTCTTATTTCTTTGTAAATAGAATACCACCTTGGGAAATGGTGGAAGCCTTGAGACTGATCAGGAAGGAGACTACTGAAGTGATCTAGTTGAACAAGCAATTGTGTCATGGACTAGAGGAATAGCACTAGATAGGATGAGAATCAGTGCAGTTCTGGGTTTATTTTGAAGGATTAGCTGATGGGATTTACTGATAGATTGGATATGAAGTGTTGCTCCAAGGATTTTACCCCCAGAGAAACTAGGAAGGTGAAATTACTATTTTTTAATTAAGTTACATAGATCCCTTAAGTTTCTTCTTTCTTTAAAATAAAATATTTATCTGTTTATTCTATGTGTATGTGCCCGAATGTATTTGTGGCATGTGCATGCAGATACATGCAAAGACCAGAAGAGGGCACTAGATCTTCTTGCAACTGGAATTACAAGTAGTGAGCTGTCTGATATGGGTGCTAGGAGTCTAACCTGAGTTCTCTGCAAGATCAGCAGGTACTCTTAATCACTGAGCAATCTCTGCAGCTCCTGAAATCACTATTAAATAAGACAAGGACAACTAACTTTAAGAGGGGTCATTGTTAAGAAGAAGATCAGCCATTCAGATATGCTGAGTTTGAGATGTCTGCTAAATGTCCAAATGTAGATGAACACAAGCTCTGTTACCATGGTGCTCAGAGAAAAGAAAATATGGAAGCACATCACTCAAATGTCCATGAACAGTGCTATTTCTGAGTCAGGGTACAGGGAAGAAAGTTTTTTGCTTTACTTGGACAGGGAGGATGTGAGAAAAGCTTTCTAAAGTAGATGACATCTTTAGATTGACCAGAACAATCCTGAGGGGTAGCCACTAGGTGTCCATTGATAGAGAAAAAATTGCCATGTTTTCAATATCCTTAGACCTTGGCACACAGTGATTGCTCAGTCAGACCCATCCAGTCACCAGCTGTGTGACCTTGAATTTCTCTGAGACTTAAGTTCTTTATCTATGTGATGGAAATTATCGCAGCATTTTGTGAGGGTTTGGTGTAGAATGCTTGACCCACTATTTGATACATAGTAACTTCATGTTAATTATTATTGTTGAAATTTTTCATTAATGGACAACTGCCTTCCTTAATGATTGAGTATAGACTAGACTAGCAACCAGGTAACTTAAAGTCTTCTCTATGCTTAGCAGCTTGCTAATACAGTGCCAGACTCTCTTCTATTTTCAAAATAAGGCTCAGAAAAACAAACAAACAAAACCTCCACGCCCTACAGTCTGGACCCTCTGAATTTCTCTGGTTGAGGATGTTAGGATTCTGCCGTTCGTCCAGCATGTGTAGTTCAGTAGCTAAGCAAGGGGTCTTACATCTTACATCATCAGTGCGCTGTGTGATTGCACAAATGTGCACAGCAAAATCACACAGTCAGCGCATGCGTGGTGTAGCTCCATAAGCCCACCTGCGCATGTGCACGGGAATCCTTAAAAAAACAGACACAGATTCCTCTCTCCTCTCTGCTCTCCCCAACACACACACACACTATCTCTATATCCCTTTCTCTCTGCTCTCTGCACGTGCTTCTTCCTCAGGCCTGGTTCTTTTGTCCCCCCTCCTCCTAATAAAGCTCTCATACTGGATTTTGTCATGGCTCGTGCCTCATGGCCTTTCTGCATGGCAACCAGTGCTGCTTATCATTTTTAAAATAACAGAGGAAAATGTACAGCTAAGTCCAGAGTGGATGGAAAAGGTGAAATTGTCTTCCCAATCCCTCTGACTCCTCTCTCCCATTCTACATCCTTTTTTTTACTGTGGTGGTTTGAATAAGAATGGCTCCATAGACTCATATATTTGAATGCTTAGTCACCAGGGAGTGGCACTATTTGTAAGGATTAGGAGGTGTGGTCCCATTGGAAGAAGTGTGTCACTGGGAGTGGGCTTTGAGTTCTCAAAAGCCCATGCCAAGCCCACAGTCACTCTCTTCCTGCTGCCTGCAGATCTGCATGTATAGCTCTCAGCTACTTCTCCAGCACCATGTCTGCCTGCCATGATGAAAATAAACTAACCCTCTGGAACTGTAAGCCAGCTCCAATTAAATGCTTTTCTTTATACAAGTTACGTGGTGTGGGGCCCCTGGCAGTGGGACCAGGATCTGGCCCTGGCCCTGGTGCATGAGCTGGCTTTTCGGAACCTATTCCCTATGGTGGGATGCCTCGCTTAGCCTTGATGTGCCATGCTTTGTTGACTCCCATGGGAGGCCTTACCCTTTCTGAGGAGTGGATGGCAGGAGGGAAGGTGATAGAAAGGAGGTGGGGGAGGGGATGGGAGGAGGGGAGAGAGAGGAAATTGTGGTTGGTATGTAAAATAAATAAAAAAAAATAATTAAAAAAAGAGTTGCCCTGGTCATGGTGTCTCTTCACAGCAATAGAACAGTGACTGAGACAGAAGTTGGACCAAGGAGCAGGGTGTTGCTGTGACAGGCCTGACCATGCTGCTTGTTGGTGGAATGTGAATGTTGGGACTTTGTATTAGGAAAGCAGTTGAAAGCTTTAAGTGGAGCTTAATGGGCCACACTAGTAGGAGCGTGGAAGACAGTGGTGCTGAGAGCAACGTAGATGATGACAGCCTGGCTCAAGAGGTTTCCCAGGAGAAGACTATTAGTAAGTGGCCTAGAGACTGTTCTTGTGACATTTTGGTGAAGAATGTGGATGCTTTCTGCCCTCATCCAAAAAAATCTGCCTGAGGTCAAAGTGAAGAGTTTTGGAGTAACAGTATTGACAGAGGAGATTTCAAAACAGCCTCCTGATGACTCTGCCACATGGTTATTAGTGGCCAGTCTTATGCAGATCTATAATGAAAAGGAGCAAGCCAGAAAGCATCACTCCTCCATGGCCTCTCCATCAGCGCCTGCCTCCAGGTTCCTGCCCTGTTTGAGTTCCTATCCTGACTTCCCTTTGGTGACAAACAGCAGTGTGGAGGTGTGAACCAAATAAGCCCTCTCCCCAACTTGCTTCTTGGTCATGGGGTTTCATCACAGCAATAGAATCCCTAATTAAGACAACATCTGAGTGTGACTCTTAAGTCTGTATATTTTTCTTTCTGTACTAGATAGAGAGATTAATGAAGGGAACTGACAACTGGTCCAAGTTCAGAGAATAAGTGTCAGTGGAAAGCCAGCCACAGGTGGACATCTATATCATGTGCTTCCTCATAAGCTCAGGAGCCATTGCAGAAGCAGGGATAGAAAGATTGTGAGAACCAGAGTTTAGGGAGGACCAGAATGAAACAGTGTCTTCTGGACATGCCAGGACTGCTGTACTCATAACCTTACAGCAGCTGTGTTTGTCCACACAAGGTCTGCACAATACCAAGCCAGTCAATATTCTAGCATGGAGGATTGAGGGGTTCATGAGCCCCCACCCCTAACTGAAGAGCTATTGATGGGTGATGGCTTTTGAGAGAGTCCATTTTCTTTAAAGTATGACCCCCTGGTAGTTTGACCATACTCCAGTGGCTGGTCACATCCATGTGTGTATGGGCAGCACAAATTGGACTCAGTCTGTTATTTTTTTAAAGAGGGTCATGAGGGAAGCGGTGGGGAGGTGGGAGGTGGATGTGGAAGGAGTTAGAAGGAGTGAGGGTGAATATGATCACAATACATTGAAAGAAAAAAATTCTCATAGGATTAATAAAATTATTATGTTAAAAAGAAGGCTACAGCCGGGCGGTGGTGGCGCACGCCTTTAATCCCAGCACTCAGGAGGCAGAGCCAGGCGGATCTCTGTGAGTTCGAGGCCAGCCTGGGCTACCAAGTGAGCTCCAGGAAAGGCGCAAAGCTACACAGAGAAACCCTGTCTCGAAAAACCAAAAAAAAAAAAAAAAAAAAAAAAAAAAAAAAAAAAGAAGGCTACATTCATATCTTGGAGGTGTGTACCATCCTCGTTCTATGTAACCTTTGACAAAATACTTCATAAACTCATTAATTTTGGTTCACTCTGGTTCATTCTGAAATTATTTTCTGTGGTGTAGTCAAGATTTTGGCTTTACCTGAGTAGAAGTCCATAAGGGAGAAGAGAATTCCTTAAGCTGCTATTAGTTGTATTGGTTGTGTTTCTCTGACACTGTCCCTGAAAGGATAGGGAAGGTGTACTGCTGGCCTTTCCAGCTGAAAGCAAATTACTTCCTGGGGGTCCTTTGGGACAGGTATAGAGACAAAGCATTTGCAAAATCAATAGCTGCATACTAGGTACCAGGAGATGTGTTAATCTAGGTCAGGCAGAGAATCAAATCTAGCACAGCAGCTGCAATTTGAGTCAACACTTGATTGATCTTATGATGATAAATGGTCATTCCCTTCATCTTTTGCACAGGCCAAGTAGGAGAAGTAATGGGGGATGTGGTGAGGACCATCACCCTGCATCTTACAAGTCCTGGTGAGGGCACTAATCTCTGCAGTCCCTCTAGAGATGCATTATTGTTTTTGGTTAACTCCATTCCTAAGCAGAGGCAGCTCTAATGGTTTATATGTCATCTTCACTCACAGGTCAGGGGACCAATGTGAGAATTCTGCCAACTTATAAGTTGTATATCAAAGCCAATTATGCATTCTGAGAGTGGGAAAATAGCTACAGGAAAATAACTATAGTTCAGGGGCTCATTGAACCCACTGTGAATCAGACCTTTGATAAAATTCCATTGATTACCTTGTATCCTTAAGTTCCTCCTTTAACTGAAGAGCCACAATGCTATTTGTGATCCCCTGGACTTAATGTCAATTCAGAGCCAGTATAGGTACTAAGATATCTGATTATTTCCTTTTCTTCAGCATACAATTACCATGGTAAAAGACTGTAGATTCAGTTCAGGAGAGATTGGAAAAAGATTAATAGTTTAAAAAATTGGTAGTATAGTAGAGTCCCTCCTCAAAGGGACCTGGGATCCATTTCTTTCATAGGCTTATAAATTGTCTAAAGTCTGGAAGTTGATTGAGGAGCCATGGTTCTTTTTAACTATGATTCAAGATAGGCTTTTGTTCATTTGCTCTGGAAATATATTTCCTATATGGATTAAACAAGAACTTAGTAGAATTCCTATATATTTCACTTCTCAGATTATCATGGTTGATTATCCAGCATCAAGATAGTCATGATCATTTCTTTCCTTCTACTGTCTGGTATGGCCAGTCTTCTCACTTTGCCTTTGGCCCTTGTAACTCTTACACTCTTACACCATTGCATTTAGGTTATCCAATTGAATGGCTATGGCTCCCACTCTAAAAGTCTGCTACACAGAAAAGAGCAATTACAGAGCTCTCCAAGCATGCTGGTGCTCCTTTCCCAAACCTACTTCTTATAGTATTATTGGAAGGCATGTGTTCTGGACTCTCCTATGGTAGAGAAGTAGATACCCAGTTACCCCGAGCCACTGAATGCCTTCATCAACATTAAGCCAAAGGATATCAGGCATATCCAGCTCACTCACAGTAGGCCATCTCTAGACTCATACTTCATTCAACCAATCAAATAAGCTATTGTGTGTGTGTTGGGGGCGGGGCGTATCTCTGGGTGCATATGTGCAGATGTGAATGCAGTGTCTGCAGAGGCCAGAAGAGGGTGTTGGATCCCCTGGGGCTGGTGTTGCAGGAAGTTGTGGACTGCTCCATGTGGATACTGTGCTAGTTGAAACACTAAAGCCAGAATCTCAGCTCACATCAATAAATGCAGCCTGGGGTAGTTTTATGTTCTCTTCTCCACTATGCTATACCCTTAAACTCAATTAGCATAGACATTCTCCAGACGTCTTTTGTATGAACTAGAAACTTCAAGCAGTTCTTTTGGAGCATAGTACATCTCCTCAGGGTCCCACTGTGTTCCTCACCTCTAAGAGTCTGGTTATAGGTCTAGGACTAAAGATGGGCAGGAGGGAGGGTTCTGCGGGGCATTGGCATTGTCTTGCATGGTAACTCCTTCAGAGACAATACTTGCTAGTTCTTTAGATAATGCAGAATTAATTCCCTTGGACAAGGATGGGGAGGCCAATGCTTCAGGGGACAGGATGGAGATATACCTATCACTAAGGATGGGAGACTATTTTTTTCATGCAAAATAAACTCAACAGATTTGGGACTGGAGAAATGGCTCAATGGTTAAGATTGCTTCCTGTTCTTCCAGAGGACTGGATTCAGATCCCAGTACCCACATGGAGTGGTTCACAATCACGTTCAATACCAGGGAATCTGACACCTTCTTTTGACCTCCACAGACACCAAATTCACATCTGCGTGTGCGCGCACACACACACACACACACACACACACACACACACACACACACAATTTGACATAATATAAGCAAATCTTTTTTTTTTTAAATCATTAGTATCTGAGGGCTTAATGTTTTGGCTTCATTTGGGTCTTCCTACACATCTCTATGTTAAGTTATACGATCCCAATCTTTTCCAGCCAGTATCCTCACTTTAACCACAGACACCGTTTGAGGCTCCAACCTTAAGATGTATTGTAAGTCAGCTAAACTAATAATGAGGGCTTGTGCTTGGTTTTCGGCAACCTCAGCCCTATGGATGCTGGAGAGAGGATTCTCTCTCAGGGCACACTTAGAGCCTTTAGATTTTTAATTAACACCTGGAGCTGGGAAACTGCAACTCTGAGCTTCTATTTTCCCTTTGTTACTTGATCCAGAGATGTTAGAAGCAGCCAGCCAACATTATTATATTCCCTGTTTTCCAGAAAAGCTCAAAAGCATTATGTATAAACTCACCAAATTTCCTGCCTCTCATAAATGCTGAATCAGGAGCGTCCAATGCATTAATTTCACATATTTCTTTTTCTTTCTTTCTTTCTTTTTTTCAAGACAGGGTTTCTCTGTGTAGCTTTGCGCCTTTCCTGGAACTCGCTTTGGAGACCAGGCTAGCCTCGAACTCACAGAGATCCGCCTGCCTCTGCCTCCCGAGTGCTGGGATTAAAGGCGTGCGCCACCACTGCCCGGCTCACATATTTCTTTAAACAGCTCACATCATGGATTTCTAACCAGTGCTCCCCATGATATCAAGAAAATATTTAATAACTTTAGATATATGTAATCAAACTAGAGAGCTAGTCCAGAAACCATTAAGCTTTTATCTGTCTTTCTCTAGAACTACTTGTGGTACCAAAATCTGCATTAGACAGGTTTCCGTAGAGGAATAGAACCGATATGCATATTATAATGACGGTTTATTGGATTGGCTTACATGATAGGGAAACTAGCAGTCCAACAGCAGCTGTCTGTACACTGGAAAGGCACAGAACCTGGTAGTTGTTCAGTCCAAAAAAAAAAAAAAACTATGATTCATCAAGTTCCAATCAAGTGCTGAAAGCCTGGAGGATGCCTGAAGAGTCATTGGTGTGGAGTTCGTTTGGAAGACTGAAGGACCTGGAGTCTGGTGACAACCAATGATGGCAATAGTAGTGACAGATGCACTCACTCAAAAGGAAGTGAAGAGGGGCTGAAGAGACACCTCAATGGTTAGGTGGACTTGTAGTTCTTGCAGAGGACCCAAGTTTGGTTCCCAGCACCCACATGGTGGTGCACAACTACCTGTAACTCTAGTTTCAGGGGATGTGACACCGTCTACTGCCCTCTGCCAGTACTGCATGCAAATGGTGCACATACGTACATGCAGGTGAAACACTAGTACACAGAAAACAATAAACAAGTCTACAAATAATTTTTGAAAAGGAAGTGAAAGCAGGCATATTGAGCACCTTACCGCAGCTCCCTCTTGGAAGTGGGGCGGGGCGGGGTGGGCAGAAGACAGCCCGAAATTGGTGACTAGGGGACAGGGGATCATGTTCCTCTGGCTTTTCTCTCACTTGGCTGCATTTTACTCAGACCTCTTTATATCTTGGTGACCCACTGGAAGATGCCACTCACATTGAGGGGGAGTTCATCTGCTCTGGAAATGCCCTCAGAGATATGCCCAGATGTATATCTTCTAGGTGATTCTAATTCTAGCCAAGATGACAATTGTGGCTGATCACCATGACTACATGATTAACTATTTTTGTTGTGATGGTGTTTGTCTGCGTCCCCTCGGCAGACTGGAAGCTCCTCAAGGACAGAGCCTTGTTCTGTTTGTTCTATATTGTTCAGTCATACTGTTCTGTCACCAAATTCTAGAACCGTGTTGGGCACGAGCAGCTGTTGAATTAAGCTTGAATCTCTATTCACTGCACTAATATAACCGCCTTATATGGGGTTGGTGCTCAAAACATGTTTGTTGCATTAAACTGAGACCTAAAACCTGTAGGAAAACTTAAGGGTGTATCAGTTATATGAGTGGTTTAGAGCATGGTTTTGAGTCAAATGGCAAGGACTTAACATCTTTCAGCTAAGCTACCTAGCTGTGTTAACATTGCTGACCTTCCGGCTTTTATTGGTAGAATGAAGGTAACTTTCGTCCTGCCGTGATAGGGCCTTTTGTTTGCACTTCTGAGTTTTTATGATCCAGTCATTGCCAGCTAAAGGTAAAACAAGGACAGCAACAAAAAGTTAGGCCAGGTGACACCTGTAATACCACCAATCAGGTAGCTGAGTCAGGATGATGTCTTTTTAGATCATTCTAAAAAAAAAAAAAAGATCCTGTCTTATCATCATCCTTTTCCCATCTTCCCACAGGGTGAGCCAGGAGAATGCAAGGAGACCTCCTAAACAGGTATTTCTATATCCTTTTCTAAAGTAACCGGCTTTTCTCACTTCCGAGCTTTTCTTATCACTTCCTTCTACTCTGGACTCCCTTTCCTCTTAACATTTCAAACGTCCTTTCCCTAACATAACCGTGGAGTGGAGGCAGAAGTGTCGGAGGCAGGGATAAATAGTGTCCTACTACCGCCCGTTCTGGGGTTAAGTCTTTCACTGGTGATGTAAGAAGGTCGACTGTGAAATAGCCATTTCGGGGCCTAGAGGATGAGAGAACAATAGTCCCGGTCAGGATACTTAACAGACCTGGATGCTGTCCTCTTCTTTGGTCCCCTGCAGGAGGCAGCACTTCTTGCACCCAGCCCATATGCCCCTTCGGTCTGTTCTGTTGCTGTCTTTACTCCTGGTGGCCCTAGCTTAGAGCAAGCTTAGGGACCCATTGAGCATCTCACTGCAACTCCCTCTTGGAAGTGGGGCGGGGTGGAGTGGGCAGAAGAAAGCCTGAAATTGGTGGCCAGGGGACAGGGGATCGTGCTCCTCAGCTCTCCAGTGGCCCAAATCCCAGTCACCTAGACCAGGGTAGCTAATACCCCAGAGAATGGGGGAGCTGTGGCTGAGCCCGGGGGGCGTCTCTGCTTCTGTTCCTTTAAGGAGCCGCTGTTTAGCATTCCTGCTGCTGCCGCTGCCGCTGCCTGACTCTGTGCGCTGATTGGCTGGAATCAATTGAGAAGGGAGCCAGGGAGAGATGCTCTTGACTCCACTCAGATCCATCCTGGGGACCTGAGCAGAAGAGGCTCTCACCGCACCTAGCCTTTGCCTAGGCTCCCACTTCTTCTTTGCCACTGGGCCTTGGCCCAGGAGCCACAACGGGCGACACGGAGCCGCCAGTGCTGGAGGGGGAGCCGTGGGTGCGGGGCAGCGTGGGGGCAGAGGCCCCGGGACGCCCGCCCGGCCCCAGGCCCCGCTCCGCCCGGGCGCCCCCACGGGTGCCCCCACCTTCCTGGTCTGAGCAGTGCGAGTGTGCTCGGGAGCCCGGTGGTGGCAGCGGTGTGGAAACTGGCGTGAGCTGGGGGGTCCGAGCCGCGGGGGGCAGTGCCATGCACAAGCATCAGCACTGCTGTAAGTGCCCCGAGTGCTATGAGGTGAACCGCCTGGCCGCCCTGCGGCGTCTTGAGCCTCCTGGCTATGGGGACTGGCAGGTGCCGGACCCCTATGGGCCAAGTGGGGGCAATGGGGCCAGCTCCAGTTATGGAGGCTACAGCTCGCAGACCCTGCCTTCACAGGCAGGGGCTACCCCCACCCCTCGCACCAAGGCCAAGCTCATCCCCACGGGCAGAGATGTGGCGCCAGTGCCCCCTAAACCAGTCCCCGGCAAGAGCACCCCTAAACTCAACGGCAGTGGCCCCGGCTGGTGGCCTGAGTGCACCTGTACCAACCGAGATTGGTATGAGCAGGTAAGGACCAGCGGATGGGCGGGGGGCGGGGGGGGCGGGGGAGGCTGGTGGGACAACCCAAAAGGACTAGGGATTGGGGTCTAGGAAGTCTGGGGAACAGTAGGGGTTGCTGGGGCTCCAAGTCTGTGGACCCTGAGCCTTAACACTGCAGCCGATCAAAGAGATACTGTTGCAAATATGTACTTCCATGTGTGTCTGTTTAGGGGGGTCTCCATTTGAAGGGGATTGGGAGGAGCTGTTTGTATCAGGGGGTGATGGTATGGCGGAGGGGCACATTTTCTAGTGTGGGGGATTTGGGTTTGTCTCAGTGCGGCGAGGGGGGGAGGTTGGCAGTGTCTCTGTGTCTGGCAGGGGGCGGGAGGTTCTGCGGGGGTTGTATGTGGTGTGTGTCTCCACAGGAGGGGAGGAGGGGGCATGGTTCTCTGCGTGGGGGGGGGACATATGTGTTTGTATGTATGTTGGGGTGTGTGTGGAGGAAAGCAATGGAGCTTGTGTGAGTGTATGTAGCGGCACCCATGTGCGGGGCTGACTGAGCTTCATCTCTCAATACCATGAGTCCCTCTCCGTCCCAGTCCCTTTGTGTGTGAACGTGCACATGGATGTGTGAGGATGTCTCTCTGAATGTGGAGGTGTCTCTGTAGATGAGGCTGCAGGAGTAGCTGTGTTTGCTTGTGTGTGTCTCCATGTATATATGTGTAAGCATGTGGTTTCAAGAGTGCACACGTGTGTGTGCCCGCGCACGCATGTGTGTGTGTGTGTGTGTGTGTGTGTGTGTGTGTGTGTGTGTGATGTGTGTGTGTTGTCCCTGGTGAGAAGCGCTTGACAGGAAAAAGAGGGGAGGGGGAGGAGGTGACACGTCCCAAGCAAGGCTGAGAGGCTGCTGAGAAGGACAGACTCTTTTGTCCAAGCTGCTCTGAAGTGTGTGTGCTGTGGGGGGTGAGGGGTGGGGGGTGGGGGGGGTGTTAAACAAGCCTCCTTGCTCCAAAGCAGGCATATTGCCTGGAAGCAGGCAGAGGGCAGCTGCCCTAGTGTAAGGTCTGCCCTGAGTGGGGCATGGCCCTTGTAGATACCCAGAGATGTGGGAGAACTTAGCTCCCCAGCTCTGATTTGGCACAGCTTGGGAGCCCCTGGGTGCTGGGCACAACTCGGCTTCCACTCCCAGCCTGAACTGGCAGCTTAGAAAATGGAAGGAGCATCTGTGGGAGAAGCAGCAAAATGGAGGCTGGGCCGGCAGAGCCGGGTCTCTGGCATGCATGGCGGAGGGCCTGTCTAGTTCTTCAGTTCTGCAGCCCCCAGGGTGGAGAGAGGAGCTGGAGGCTTTGCAGTCGATGGCAGGTGCCGACTGCCCCAAGTTGGTGACCATTCTGACCATCTCTGAGGATAGGATGGTGTTTTCACCTAGGAGCAAAAGAGAGGGCTTCTTGGAGACAGGAATCCTGTGGGCTGTCTGTCTGTCTGTCTACACCTCTTTCGGTGTCCCTAGTCTTGGTTCCTTGCCCTCTCCAGGGAGTCCTCTCTCTTTTGCCCCTCCCTTACACACACACGCTCATGCTTGGCCTGCCCAGTGGGAAATAGGTGCCAATTCCAGGGCTGGGCCCGTTGGGTACCGTTTCTTTACCCAGGCTGATCTTTGGATGGCTCCTGATCCTAGGGGCAATGTCTCTGGGTGGGGGTGGGACCAGGGCTAGAGGTGGACTGCTGGGAATGGAGACCTCCAGGTACCACCCAAACTGGGCTCGAGGCATGGCTTGTCACGTGTGGGCACACATGGTGTGCCAGGGGCATGAAAGAGCTGAATAGGTTTTCTTTTGCTCTGTCTCTATTGCATTGTACTTCAGTCAGCTGGCTTGGATTGGGGGGGGGGGTGTCTCGGAAGAGCCAGAGATTTTTCCTCCTGGGACCAGGGTGAGGCTGCAGCTGGAATCCTACCATTGACTCCTTGAGACTACAGGACATGAGGGAGGGAAGAAGAGAGGCATGGCTAGTCAGCACTCTTGAAGCCAGTACTGCAAAGGATGAGGGTGGGAAGGGGGAAGCAGAGCAGGATACGTGCAAGGGCCCTCAGCTGTTCTCTTCTGGGGCCCAAACTTAAGCAAGGTACAACAGAGCCACAGAAATTAGGATCAGTGCTGGGACACATGGGGAGAGACAATGGGACTCCTTCAGTCTTGAAAATGATTGTGTGAATGTGGAAACAGGTGTACTTGTCTGGGCAGAATCCGATTTCCACTTGAAAAATGGCCACAAGTATGTCCTGTCAGGAAGGCCACATCTATGTGTTGCTGAAAACGACCTGTGTTTTTGGACCATTCTCTTACCTGTCTACCCATGGCTACTGTGTGTTAAAGATCACAAATTCTGCTTCTAATGTCTGGGTCATCAGGTTCTCCTTCACGGGGATTTTTGTCTACTCCAGTCCTGTCCTACCCCTGGTTTGTCCTCAGACTCCTGGCCAATCCCCACCCTGACCCTTCCTTCTGGGACACACAAGAGGTTCAAGTCCAAAGTCCCTTGGAAAGAATGGGTTAGGATTTTTACCCCTGTCCATTTGAAAACTTGGATTTCTGGAACCTTTGAAGGAGGTGTAACAATAGGGCTTCCAAGGTACTCTGATGAGAGTAACATGGAGAACGGATGAGTCGCCAAAATACCACTGGCCTTGAAGCTTCCTATAACCCAAAGAGAACCAGGACATGTTCTACACCCTAACTCCCAGTGTTCCCTTAGGTACACCTTACAACCTCTCTGGGCCTTAGTGTCCCCAACTGTTATGTGAAAGTGATTGGGTAAGATGATGTCTGTTGTCTTCCCATATCTGACATTGTGGGAGTCTATGATCCCAAAGTCAGGGGGAGCTGTGCTTCAGAAATGGAAAGGTTCCCTGGCCAGGCTTCTGGGCACTTCCTATTGATGTTGGGTGTGGTATGGTTTGCCCACCATGCTCCATCTCTGCCATCCCCCTTAGGCCAGCCCTGCACCCCTCCTAGTGAACCCCGAGGCCCTGGAGCCCAGCCTGTCGGTGAGTGCACCACTGATTGGCTCAGTCTCAGACAATTGATCTGGGCTAAACAAACAGCTGGGTTTGGACTGAAACGGTTGGACGCAAGGGGAGGGGTATGCTCGCTTGGGGTCAGCCTGTCCCCAGCCGTGGTCTAGAGAAGCCCTGTGCCGTGCTTGAAATCTTTGTGGGAGCGGGGGAAAGAAGCAAACTGACTAGAGAGCAGATGGCTGAGAGGGCAGGAAGCACTGAAGGAAGTGCTGCTGTCTTCCCTTAGGTGAACGGCAGTGATGGCATGTTCAAGTATGAGGAGATAGTACTGGAACGGGTAAGTTTTCCAGTGGGGGGGGGTGGAAAGTGGGAAGGAAGGGTTGCATCCAGGAGAGAGGAGGGCCCTGAGTAGCATTTCAAGACTCACAGGGGAGCCTTATTGAGAGCACAGGGAAACAGGGCCCTCAGAGGCCATAGCATTGCATCTATCAATCAACGCACAATTATTCACTGATCTGGCTGACTGAGGCCTGGAGACATGGGGTGGGGGTTGGTTTGCTGAGGCCTCCCCACCAAAAATGGTCACCATAGGCTGAGAAACTGCTAGGTTTCTGACGATTGTGCCCCATCCTACCATGGGACCTGGAGGGCCCACTCTGGGAAATCGAGGGGCATGGCGTGCCAAGAACCCTTCTTTGTGCTCTCAGAATGAAATGACCATGCCCTTCCACCCCCTTCTCAGGGCAACTCTGGCTTGGGCTTCAGTATCGCAGGTGGCATCGACAACCCTCATGTCCCTGATGACCCTGGCATCTTTATTACCAAGATCATTCCTGGTGGAGCAGCTGCCATGGATGGGAGGCTGGGGTGAGATGGCCTGGAAGCAGGGCTGTGGGTGGAAGGGACAGGGTGGAGAGAGAGGACAAGGGCCAGCCTGCCAGGATGACCCTTCCATTAGATCGGAGGGGAGGGAAAGGAGGAAGGGAGAGAAGAGGAGAGGGAGGGCACAGGAGGCATGGCAGAGGGACAGTGGCAGAGTGGCATGCCTCTTGGGCTTTCCCCACAGGGTTAATGACTGTGTGCTACGGGTGAATGAGGTGGACGTGTCGGAAGTGGTTCACAGCCGGGCCGTGGAGGCACTGAAGGAGGCGGGCCCTGTGGTGCGGTTGGTGGTACGGCGGCGACAGCCCCCACCTGAGACTGTCATGGAGGTCAACCTGCTCAAAGGGCCGAAAGGTGGGGCCCTCCTGGTTCCTACACTCTAGCCACCCCCCCCAGGTCCTAGGTCATGGCTGCCCCATGGGGGAACTGAAGGGAGGGAGTGGCCTTTCTTCTAGCATGAGTCCTCCAGTCCCAGCTCATAGCCTTCTTTCTTGACCTCAGGTTTCACCCCTTATCGACCTTGGGTTGGTAGGCTGGTGTTTGGGGTTCCTGGTGGGAAGGGAGCTTTTGGAGGGGACAGTGGGGTAGCTGGGAGGGAATTGGCTTCGCAATGAATGAACCACACTGACCTCTCCTTGTGGCCCTCTCCCACTTCCTGCTGGCTGCCATCTAGGCCTGGGCTTCAGCATTGCTGGAGGCATTGGCAACCAGCATATCCCAGGAGACAACAGCATCTACATCACCAAGATCATTGAGGGAGGAGCTGCTCAGAAGGATGGACGCCTACAGATTGGGGACCGGCTGCTTGCGGTGAGACAGCCTTCATGGGGACGCCCAGATGATAGGGTGGGGAGGAGCAGCTCTGGTGCCCTCTCAGTAGAGAACGAGGCATTTTGGAGAATTTCAAGAATATCACCTGAGTTGTGTTTACCTAGATAACAAGACCCGAGTTCTTTCCATGGTGGGGCCAGCCACCTTTATACCCCTCTAACCGTACCCTACTTGGACCTGTTAGTATACTGAAAGAGCATTCCTTTGAGCTGTCTGGAGAGGTTTTCCCTTCTAAGACCCAGCCCAGGGTGTCTCCTCTTCTAGGTGAACAACACCAATCTGCAGGATGTGAGACACGAGGAAGCTGTGGCCTCACTGAAGAACACATCAGATATGGTCTATCTGAAGGTGGCCAAGCCTGGCAGCCTCCATCTCAACGACATGTATGCTCCCCCTGACTACGCCAGCAGTACGTACCCAATGGTCTTTTGCCCTAGTTTTAGTGGGGGGTAAGGTGTCTGTACCCTTTGTTCAGAGAGAACAAAACCAGATGAGAGTGTCACAACAGTCCAGGTCCCAGCCCTGTGCTTGGGAGTTGGGGTGCCCTTGGATAAGTTCTTTTTACACCTTTAGTTTCCTCTTTAGCCTAAAGGAGCTAATGGCATATATATATATATATATATATATACTGCCTTCCTCATTGGACTGGCGCAAGGATCAAATGAGATCATGGATGAGAAAGCCTTTGGAAAACTATTAGGCTACAGAGATGTGAGGGATTATTATTAGTCACACCTCTAGTCATGGCCTTTCTTTGTAGACTGCCTTCAGCTCAGCTCTTTCTAAGAGTCACAGGAGTAAGCCCAGGGTTTAGAAAAGGACCGAGGAGGAGGAGGAACCCCGGGGTGAGGGTGGGAAATGGATAAAGTGGAGAATAGTGGCCTAGGGAATCAGTATCCTTGGGCCTTTTTTGCACCTTTGGTAGGATGGGTGGAAAAATCCTTGGAGGGGGTTGGGGAAAATTCCATAGTAGGACACCTCTGGACCCTTTCTTTTCCCTCTTTTTCCAACCTCAGCTTTCACTGCCTTGGCTGACAACCACATAAGCCATAATTCCAGCCTGGGTTATCTCGGGGCAGTCGAGAGCAAGGTCAGCTACCCTGCTCCTCCTCAGGTGCCCCCGACACGCTACTCTCCCATTCCCAGGCACATGCTGGCTGAGGAAGACTTCACCAGGTAAGACCTAGAGTGGACTGAGGATACATTTTCTGGCCGGCGACAGGTCTCAAGGAGGCTAAGGCCCTCACCATTCCCAGCTGTAAGATCTGGGGCCCTAGCCCCTGAGGCCTTGGGACTCTAGAAGGGGGCAGAGGTGGCTGCAAGAACGAATTCTGCCGTCAGGGGGAGTGCCTAGCGAGTGTCCCAGATCCGAAAAAAGCAGATCCGGGGTGGGGTGAGGCCTTTAGGGGGTTGAGGAGGTGGGGGGCGCCGGGGGGGTTTCCTGGCCCGCGACAGTGGCAACCCTCTCTGCGGCAGCCATACATAGTCACTGAGGAGGGTCCTTCAGCCCACGGGGTTGGCGGGACTCGGCGAGGCGGCCCGGGTGGCCCGGGACCCGCCCCGTGGTGGCGGCGGCGGCGGCGGGCTGGGGCCGTTGAACTGGTCAGGCTGGCCGGGGTTGTAGGGGGACAGGTTTGCGGGGTGGGGCCTGGGCGGCTGCTGGGCCGGCTGCAGTGGAGACGGAAGGGTAGGCTGCCCCGGGGAGAAGAAGCGGAGGAGCCATGGAGAGGGCTCGCAAGTTCTCAGGCTCCAGCTTGGCCCTGGGTTTGGGCACGGCCTCGGCTTCAGCCTGGAGGAGGGCCTCGCAGAGGTGGGCCTGGCCGCTCCGCTCCCTGCGGCCCGGAGGGGATGCCAGGTAGGGAGCATCGCACCCCAGACTCGGAAGAGCAAGAAAAGGAAGAGGCTCGCTTCAAACCTGGGCCTCCTTCTCAGGAAAGATGTTCCGGAACGCATGAAGATGGCAGGATGGGACAATGTGCTGGGGAGTCGGGGCCACTTGTACAGACACACATGTGCAGATCACGCCGCTCACCTGGTGGCACTGTGACCATTTAGAGAATATGGCCAGTTTTAGTCAGTGGTTTGTGTTTTTGTTTTCTAAATATAGTGACTCCTCTCTTCAGTTTAGCCTGTAAGCATCATATAGGGACCTGGGATTTTTTTTTTTTCCCTTTCATCTCTTTCTTCCACATCACTGGTCAAGTGGTAGCTGTTTCATTGTTGGGAGAAGGTAGAAAAGGTCATAGTTGGAGAATGGAACTTCAAAAATTTGCAGCAGTAGTTGTAATGAAAGTATCTTTTGGATGGCGAGGGCCATCGACCCAGGGTGACTCCACTACCCTTAACAGGGTTCTCTTTCAGCCCAGGGCCTTTCACAGAGCTTACCAGAACAGAAGACTCAGGGAAAGATGAATGAGTGAGCTGTGAGATTTGGGCTCTAGAGTTCTGGATGAGCTTTTGTTGACCTGTGAGTGCTGAGGAATGCCCATTGGGAAATTGACTAGGAGCCTTTAGGAAGAGGAACTGAAACTTGGCACCTGACATAAAAGAGCAGCCAAGCAGGTTTCGAGAGACAAAGGGAGGAACAGAGCATGCTACATAGAAGTCCAAGTCTTTCCTTCCTAGGGCAAGTATGGGTTGTGTGACAGTCCTCACAGGCTTGACACTTCTTGTGATCCTTTGTCCTTGACCTTCCTCTTTGTCCTATCTTGACTCTTGTCCCTCCAGAGAGCCCCGCAAGATCATCCTGCACAAAGGCTCTACAGGCCTGGGCTTCAACATCGTAGGAGGAGAGGATGGAGAAGGCATTTTTGTTTCCTTCATCCTGGCAGGAGGCCCAGCCGACCTGAGTGGGGAGCTGCGAAGGGGAGACCGGATCTTATCGGTAAGACAAAAGGCAAGGTGGGGGGATGGGTGGTGTGCCAAGCTAAAAGGGAGGAGGGTGTTCTTGTGTCCGCCAAGAAATGGTACTTGAGATGAGGGTAGGGCTAAGAACTGAAGAAAATGCAAATTGTCTTTGTAAGTGCCTTTAATGAGGGAAAAGGGACCAGGACCAGATTTATGCTTGAGGAAGAAATGAATGTCCCTGGATCTTAACTTTGATTGGCATTTGACTTCCACAAAAATAATTATTATACCAGTGAGATTGTATACTTTAGTCCTATTTTTTGGGGGGGGGCAAGTATGGAATTTGGGGAAAACAAAGCCAAATAGGCTGAGAGATGGGCTGCACATCCCCTTTTCTAAGTGCTATGACTAACTCGTTCTTGCCTTCGGGGTGACTCACAACTCCTCTCTTTGGGCAGGTAAATGGAGTCAACCTGAGGAATGCTACTCATGAGCAGGCAGCGGCTGCTCTGAAACGGGCTGGCCAATCAGTCACCATTGTGGCCCAGTACAGACCTGAAGGTAAGAGAGTGAAGGTGGGAAGAGATGATAGTTCAAACCTTCCCTACCAAAGGTAACAAAGCCATGTGACCAGGTCTGCGGGATTCTAGTGCCGTCACCTCTTATTTCCTTTTCCGTCTAGACCATGTGGTTGGTCTGGGTGGTTTGGGAGCATCAAACAAGGGGTGCTTAGAGCCGGCTGATGAGGGGTGCAGTACTGCAGAAAGCCAGTAGCGGGCAGCAGCCTATGGGAAGAAGCACCAGAGATTTTAGGGCACCTGGAAAAGCCAAGGAAAAGTGGAGGGCTCAGAGGCGGTGATTGGAATTGTGTGCCCTGGAAAAGAGTAACTCCCGGTTAGAAGGACCTCAGAGAGTAAGAAATCCGACCCCCTAAGAGATCTTGGGTCAAATATTTGTGGATCCCATTTATTTCCCTTCATCAAGGGAAATGACTGCAAGACCCACCTAGGCTTGGGAAGGTGATGCTCAACTCTTGGGTTGGGAGGGGGTGCAGGAACAGGGTAACACCCAGATGGAGATCTTGGTATTCGCAGCTTGCAGGTCGTGGGCCGGGGCGAGTGGGCGGGGCCGCTTAGGCACACCAAGGTGTTTGATTGGCCGGGCCCGCGGAGGCCCAGGTGCGGAGGTGAACCGTAGGAAGGCGCGCCCCAGCCTGCGAGCCAGCTGGACACCCATTGGCGCGCCGAGCGCGGCCTCCAGCCGCACGCCCCGCCCCCTGACCCAGGCGGAGGGCGACGGGCGCCCCTCCTCCCCTTGCGCCTCTGGCGTCTCCTCCTCCATCCCCTCCCCCTGCCCTCCTCCCGCGCGCCCCGCTTTGTGTCCGTGGTCTCCCGCGCGGGACAGAGGGACCGGCCGGAGCCGGCGCTTTCTCGACACTAGACCTGAACTCCGACTGGGCGCCAGGTGAGGTGGGACGGACGGGGGCCAGGCCCCCTCGCAGTCCCCCCTAGCCTCTCCACTGTTCTGTTCTCAGCCTTTTTTTTTTCCAACGTTGCGCCCCATCTCTGCCCTCTCCCCCCGAAAGCCTGAGCTGCGCACCCCTTCCTCACCTCCGGGACTTCCTCGGCCTGCATCTGGGCCGCGAGGGGCACTCCGTCCACCGAACCCTGTCTGGCTTTCACCTCCGTGCCATCACCTCTTCTCACCCATCAACTGTACCCCCCTTGTGCCCCCAAAGCCTCAGTGCTGCCCACAGCCTCCTTCCTGCTGCGTCCCTAGCTGCCCTCGATTCCTCACAGGCATTTTCTAAATCATCCCTTTCCCTCATGCGTATTTCTCCCCCTAACCCTAAGAATGCCGGCAATTACTTTAGGGTTCTCGTGCCCCCTGTCTTCTCAAGGCTTTCATTCTGTACCAGACATCTTTCGTCCCTCCTCCCGCCGCCCCCCTCGTAAGCCTGGCCTTTGTCCCTCAGGGCTGCAGCAGCGCCTGGGTTCCTTGGCCACCCAGGCCCTGCAGGCCTGTAACCCATGTGGAGGAAGGGACCTGGTCATGGCAGGTGCTCCAGTTTTGCGAGAACGGGAGAAGCCGCTTCCCTGTGACAAAGCTGGGAAAACTCAAAAGCGACCACCTTTGTCCTTCCCGCCCCTCCCCCACGCTAGTTCAGTGCCTTCTGAGCCCCAAAGAGAGCGGGCCCTGTCACCCTTTCTGCCAGGCTTGCTAGGGGACAGGAGTGCAAGGAGGTAACTCAGAGGCGATCTTGTTGGTCTGGGATAATTGGGAAGAGAGATGCAAATGGACACTTCGACGCATTCCCCTCCATGTCTGGCGTTCAGCTTCCTGACAGGGAACGCACCTTAGGGATGTTGTTTTTTGTGAATCAGGCTTGTGATGTTTGCTTCTCAGGAGAGAATTCGCCATTGGATTTTGCTTAGCAACTAATATTTATCATTTTTTTTTTGCTCTCAGTTTAAGAGTAGCTTCTGCAAAGGAAATGGCTTCCCATTGCCTGCCTGGCCCCCTCATCTCTCTCTCTCTCTCTCTCTCTCTCTCTCTCTCTCTCTCTCTCTCTCTCTCTCTCTCTCTCTCTCTCCCCCCACTCCCTCCCCCTCCCCCTTCCTCTCTCTCCCTCTCTCTCTCTCTCCCTCCCTGTCCCGTCCCCCCCCCGTGTGTGTGTGTGTGTGTGTGTGTGTGTGTGTGTGTGTGTGTGTGTGTGTATGTAGAAAATGGTGTTTCGGTTTTTCTTTCTGATGCTGGGCACATGGAAACAATACTGTGGATTTGTCTGGTGGTGTTGTGCTGGAAACTGGTGACTAAATGTTTCTATGACTTTTGTTTGGAGAATGCAACTAACTGGTCTGCATAAAAGGTTGCAAGTGGTTAAAGTGATTCCTGCAGCGGCTGCTGCTCTCCCAGTGTACTTTGGAGAGTCTATGATGTGGACTGAGGTGCTGTCTTGTGTCAGGTCTTTCTACCACTTGCTGCACACGGCCTTCCATTCAGGAATTAGTTGACGCACTGCTAAGCAATGCCTCTCCAGTCGTATTTTTTTCCTTTGATTTGCTCAGTCCAGCAGAGCCCTAATATGCCAAGCGTTGTCTTCATTTGAAAATGTACCTTTATACTGGTCTAGATAGACGGTCAGACAGTCTGCACTGAGTCCATACTTTTCTTACATCAAATCCTTGTATTTAATAGTAAAGATTCCTTGTTGATAATTGAAAAAATACATTAAATGTGATTCTTTGGAGGATTGCATCATGGTGGCTGTTTGCAAAGTGAATAATCCAAATATATGTGTCTGTTGGCAAAAGTGGCAGAGACTTTGCACGCTATTGGCTAAGCAACTGTTTGTTTGGATTTTTCACATAGAATGTGAACACTGGAAAGGGTCAGATCACAGTTTGCACCCCTACTGTGCAGACTGGAACAACCACAGGAGAGCTAGAGAGGTCACACAGGGAAAGTTGCTGAGGGTCAGCAAACCATTTAATTTTGAGGTCCACCAGGGGGCACATACAGTGGTTGTAACAGCCGAGACCTAGGACTAGTTCCACTAGAGTGGAAGAAGAACAGGATTGGAGAAATAACAGGACTAGGGAAGGCATGAGGGAGGAAGGTGCAAATGGAAGGGGACTGTGCAGAGGCACCATTCCAGTGCAGCCTTTGACTACATCATATTTAGCACAGGAGCTTAAAATAGCTTTGACTAATTAGAACAGTCAGGATAAGAACTTTTTCCTGCCTTTTAAAATGTTTTAAATGAGATATAAGTCATAATAGCACTCACTTCCCACGTGTAGGTCTATAGTTCAGTGACACAGAGTTGTGCCTGTGTTGCCACAGATAAATTTACATTTTTATGATCCCCCTCTCCTTTTAATACATAAAGAGGGACAAGCTTTAGGAATGTGATAAGCAGTTGCTTCCTAATGTATCTCTCTCCCTTGAACAAGGAGGCTGGGTGGCAACTTAGAAATGCTCATGCCTTGAGACTTTTGTGTATATGTGCTGTTCAGTGTGGTTTAATGAGGTATAAGAACTGGGTCTTTCTATTTGAGCTTTATATTGTGCCTAGCATGGGTGTTTTACAAAGTGTTTTCATGATGAAGTTTTGGGAATATTGAATAGTAATAGAACTGTTAAATGACAAGATACCACTGTGAAAGATGTTATTTAATAGTTTCACTTCTGATTGCTCCAAACTGTAGTGGATACCAAAATCCTACCTGTTAGCTAAACATATCAAAATGGAAAATATAAACAACTGGCACTTGGCAGAGGCTTTCTTTCAAACTATTTTAAAATGGACACTATTGACTTATGGAGTTGTGGCACCAAGGTGAAGGTGGGCTTGGCATAATAACATTTTGAGATCTCCAACATTTTCCCTCTAGTTACTCTGTTTCAGCCTTTGCTTAAACTGAGCTAGTGTTTTTCTGGAAAGATCTTTTGTCTTTAGAGTAGAAACCTGATGTCCAAATCAAGAAGTGCTCCAGAAATTGATCACTTAAAGTAGCCCAACTGGGAACCGATCCTTTGTGAGCAGTTTTTTCCTACTGGAATGTCAATCCACACAGGACAGAAGTATGCTAAGGGAGAGAATGACTTTTTCCACATAAGGCCTGGAAGAGCAAGGGGTCAGGGCTGATAACAACTCAGACCTTTCAAAGGGTTATTTTTCTTACAACATTTCCCCAATTTGGGAATGAAGGATGTAAACATTCCTACCCTATCAGTATGATCTCTCATGAGAGCAGAGATAAAACTACATCAAGACAAAGAAAGTTTTGAAACTCCTACTGCATTCCTAAGGCAAGGTTGAGGCAAGGACAAAGATGGATCTTCAGTAGTGAAAAGGTGGAAAGGACCCAAATGGCCATCAAGCCAAGAATGGGTACACAAAATGCACTCTCAACATACACCGTTTTTTTTTTTTATTCCACCATAAAACAGAATAAAGAACTGATTGTCACAACATTGCTGAACCTTGAAAACATTAAGTAAAGAAGCCAGGCACACCTTTCATCCTACTAGCATTTGGGAGGCAGAGGCAGGCAGATATCTAAGAGTCCCAGGCTAGCCTGGTCTACATAGTGAGTTCCAGACCAGCCAGGGCGACAAAGTGAGACCGTGTCTCAAAAACCAAACCAAAACAACAAAAACAAAAAATAAACCAGGCACTAAAGGCCACATATTGCATGATTTTGTTTACATAAATTGGCCATAAGAGGCAAATTAATGGAAGCAAAAGACAGGGTTGTGGTGAGGGGAGGTATGGGTCTGTCTCTCTCTCTCTCTCCCCCCCCCTTTTAATACACAGAGAGACAAGCTTTGGGAGGGTGATAGGTTCAAGATACTTGCTTCCTAGTGTATCTCCCCTGCACAAGTAAGGGTTGGATGTCCTCTAATCTGTGGGCTTGGCACATAGGCTGTTAAATTGCTTCAGTTAGTATCAGACGATACCTTTTTTGTTTGTTTGTTTTTGTTTTTCAAGACAGGGTTTCTTTGTGTAGCCCTGGCTGTCCTGGTCCTGGAACTCCCTCTGTAGACCAGGCTGGCCTCGAACTCAGAGATCCTCCTGCCTCTGCCTCCCAGTTCTGGGATTAAAGGCATACACCACTACCACCATGCTGTACCTTTGTTTTTTGTTTTTGTTTTTTTTTTTTTGAGATAAGGTTTCATTATGTAGCTTTGGCTAGCTTGGAACTTGCTATGTACATCAATCAGGCTGATGTCAAACTTCATGGAGATCTGCCTGCATTTGCCTCTCCCTCCCCAAAATGCTGTGGGATTAAAGGTGTGTGCTATAACACCCAGTTTATCTCAGCTTTCTCAGTCCAGGTGATCATACAATCCTGCCCCCAAAGAAGTAGTAGTGGGCAAGGGATTTCTGGAAGCATGTGGGAGACTCTCCTACAGAAGCAAAGTGAGTTTCCCACAGAGAGTGATTTTGTTGGGGGAAGGGGGTGTTTCCGGGAGGTGCAAAAAGGTGAAAGTTGCTTTGCTCGATTTAACAAAATGTGTACAGGTTTAAGGATATTAATGGCATAAGTAGGCATTTCTCATGTCTTAAACTGAAAAGGCGATTGTAGTTGTCATTTCTTTTGAGTGCTGGGGATGATATCCAGGGCCTTATGTATGTTAAGCAGGGGCTGTACCACTGAGCGATACCCCAGCCCTGTCATTCATTTTTTATGACCTTAACAATTAATTCAAGGCTACACAGAAATGGGGTTTAACAGCTTAACCATCACCCCCAAACTTCTTATCTCCCTCAGCCCCAGGCAACCACAAATCTCCTTTCTGATGCTTGTGGAGTTACTGTTTTTTCTGAATTTTTCATGGAAGTGAAATTATATGGCATGTGGCCTTTTGAGACTGGCTCCTTTCACTTAGCACAAGATCAAGGTTAATTTATGTTGTAGCATGTATTAGTATTTCATTTCCTTTTATGGATAAATAATATTCTATTGCGTGTGTGTGTGTGTATGTGTGTGTGTGTGTGTGTGTGTGTGTGTGTTTGTGTGTGGTTTCCATTTTGGAATGGTTATAAATCAAATCATACTTTATAAACATTAATACTCAAATCTTTCAGTGGACATAAGCATACATATTTCTTGGATATATTCTCTGGATGGAATCACATTACCACTCCATGTTTACCTTTTAGAGGACTGTCCAGGCTACTTTCCATTTGTCCAGGCCTGTACCATTTCTGCATCCTCAACACTTGTTAGCATCAGTCCATTTGGTTGTCACCCTCCTGCTGGGTGTGAAGTGGTATCTCATTGTGGTTTTGATTTGCATTCCCTGATAGTAATGTATTTCACAGGCTTATTGTTTGCTGTTCAGTTTTGCTCTGACTTGATTCTCATCTGCTTATAAATTAACTTGAAAATAAGTGGAAGGGCCAGGCATACTATTGGTCCAGTGATTAGAAGGAACTGAGGGTAACTAGTTCTCACTCTTATCACCTGAGTGTGCTGGAGGAGTTTAAGGCTTGAGGAGAGGTCCTTTGGGTAGAAATGATTAAAAACAAAAGATAGGGTCCACCTTTTTGGAATCAGGTTATTGGGTTATAATTCACATGCCATAATATGAGAATGTCCACTGAAAATATGCATTTCATCTGTTTTTACAGTTTTCAGCATTTTTATCACAGTCACTCCCAGAAGCCTTGACCCATTACCAATCACTCTTATTTCCCCTTAGCTCTTTCCTCCCGACAGCCTTAGGCACCTTCCAATCTTTTGTGGGTACTTCATGGAAACTTTGCACCATGTGGCCTTTTGTGTCCAGCTTCTCTTAGTGAAACCTGGTTTTCAGGGTTCCGCTGTGTTGTGACATGTGTCAGTTCGTCACTGGTTGGGCGGGGGGGGGGGGGGGGGGGATGATGATGATGGGGGGGATGGGCCCGTCTATGGTTCGAGCGCATTTTCTTTACCCGTTCTTGGCGGGATGGGCATTTGTGTTCTCTTCACTTTCTCACTCTTGTGAATACTGCTGTTACAAACATTCCTGAAGAAGTCTTTGTGTGAACAGATGTTTTCAGCTTTCTTGGATTTACACCTGGGAGTGAAGTTGCTATGGGTCATAAGGTAACTGAACATTTTGAGGAGCTAGCTGCCAGACTTTTTCTCAAAGGGCTTACGCCTTCTCAGGCCCACCCAGTTTTGTAAACTTAGTAGAGAACGTGAAGCTTGCCTTATGGTTTTGTCCCCTGGCACTGCATGTGTTTGTGCCGGGCTCTTCCGTGTTCTGTGTTTCTGTAGCCCAAGGACATGGTAGTGAGGTTTGGCACAGCCTTTTGAACCTAGCTAGGCAGGTGCTTTCTTGTCCTTGCTAGGTGGTGTGAGTCAGAATCTAGGAGCTTTGCTGTTTGTAAAATATCAGATCTTCCTGCTGGGTGGAATGATTACCATAATATGTAGTAATGAAAATGGATTATTTCTTAATGTAATTATAGAGTTTGAGGGTTTCTTTTGTTAATTCATTGTGTTATGTGTTGAAATCTTGACCCTGATATTGACACTGTAGTTAAAAAAAACTTTAGAATTATATTCCACAATAGGGATAATGTCCTGTTGCTTTAAATAGAGGAATAGAAGTAGAATAAATTGGGACTGCCACTGTCACTGAAATTAAAACTACTGTCTTTGCTAATCTTGTGTAAGAATACACGTCCACACATACATGTACACCACCCCCACACATACCTATTAGCACAATATATAGACAAGTAGACTCATCCATGTATGATATACAGATAATATATCTACATCAGAGAAGCCAAGCTCCTGACAGCTGCTTCTGAGTTTTTCTCTAAATGGATACAAGTCCTTGACTCGTAGACTCAGTTTTCTAATGTATAAAAAGAGGAGATTATGCTAAATGTTTGGTGACATGTTTTCTAGCTAAAATTCTGTCTTTAGGTAAGTGGAAGTGAGTTTGGAATTCAATTTATGAATTCTTGTTTGTACCTATCCACTTATTAAATCAAACGGTCTTGAACTAATAACTGTCTTGCTTTCATAAAGGCTCCTGTCCTTTCCTCTTTCTTGTGATAGGCTTTTATCATCTTGAAAAGGGCTTCTGTTTACTTTTCCCTCAATTCACAGTTCCTTTAAAAGCAAAGGCCCCAGAGAGTTTTCGAATTTTCTGCTTGACGAAATTAAGTGATGAAATATTTTGTTAGATGAAAAAAATGAAGATAACATGTTTTCTATAAATATATACTTTCAGGATTTGGATTTCAAAAGAGAGAAAGAATTTTGTAAATGTGGGGTTAAATTCCAGACCGGATTTTCTAGTGTTTTATAACTACCCTGAAAAAAAAAAAAAAGCGGTAAGCACCAGTCAGACAAGCCAGTTTGGCCGGACTCTCCGTTACTGCTTTATGGGTCAGGAAAGTATGGCTGTGGTGTGTGTAGATTTCAGTGAGGCACTAACTCACTTCCTTGTTTTTGTTGAAAATGGCCGGGTTAGGACAGTTATGTGTTCATGTAGATTTGTTTGCATCTGTTTGCTGAGCTAGGAGCAGTGTAGATGGAAATTTTTAGTACAAGCATACCCTGGTTTTGTCCTTGGTACACTGTTGGTCTGTTCAGTGTGTCTTCTTACCCAAATCCCTTAAATTTTATTCCTGGATATAAAAATAGTAGATATACATTTATGGACAATTGGAAATATAGAAAATACAAAGTCAAAGAATTCAAATCACCTGTCAAACTGCCTACAGGGATAAACACTGGCTTATGTGCATCTTTGTATATTTCTCTTCAAACTTTATATATTTATATTTTATATATCATTTAATGTGTCTGTAGCTTTTAAAAATGAAATTATTAGATTGAAGTAGTTTTTATATTCGTTTCATTATTTTGAATCACATCATGAATATTTTCCTAAATCATTATATATTATTTGAAAAAAATTATTTGTAGTTAAGAAATAATCCATCATGTGTATGCCATAATTCAGGTAACCATTCTTCCGTTAGTGGTTGTGGATACTTAGTTTTTTTCCAATATTTGTTCTTCAAAAATACTTTGATGAATATCCTTGTACAAGGTTTCTATGAATCTATAATTATTTCCTGAGAATATGTTCCTTTAAGTAAAATTATTCATTTAAAGGATATGAACATGTTTAATGCTTTTGATGCATTTTTTCCAAATTAGCTTTTACCTCCGCAGGCAGTATGAGGTCCCCCCGCCCAAGATTCTCACTAATGTGGAGTAATTTTATTTATTTTCATTCTTTTGGCAGTTTTATACATGCATATAATGAATTTCAGTCTTTTCCACCTCCCCTCACCTTCTTTTATTTCCTTCCCTCTCCTGCTGAACCCCTTCTTCCCAACACGTCCCCCACCTACTTTCATGTCTTTTTGCTTGTGTGCCCCCCACTGAGTTTAATTAGGGTTCCTTGCATGAACATGGGTGGGAAGTTATTTACTGGAGCATGGGCAACTTATCGTCAATCACTATAGCAGTAAGGAAGGTGACACCCCTTTCCCGAGCCACCAATAATTGGCAATAGCCCCTTGTGGAACTGGAGCTTCATGAACCCTTCCCCCTTCCATGATGAAATGTTGATGGTTCTCCTCAATCTTGTGCAGGTCTTATGTAGATAAGCAGAGTTGCAATGAGTTTGTGAATGAAATGACCGTTTCTTTTCTTCTTCTTCTCTTCCTCCTCCTCCTCCTCCTTCTTTTTTGTGGCATACTTCCCCATCCTCCAGCTCTTCCATTCTTTTCACCCCATCTTGATATACCCAAGCCTTGGAAGTGGGCGATGGTGATGTCCCATGTAGGGCTGAACACTTTACCATCATTGACCATTCTCAGTACTTTACCAATTAAGCGTCTCTTCATTAACCACCATCCAATGCAGCAAGCAGCTTTTCTGATAAAAGCTGACCACAGCACTGATCTATGGATATAAACATGAGTGCTTAGATGGCTACTTGACCACATGTCTACCCAGAAAAAATGACAGGGCCTGTGCTCTCTCTAACCACCAGCTCTTGACCAGGTTTACAGTACTAACCCTGAAATCCCCCCGTGGAGTGGGCCTCAAATCTACTCATAAAGTGGTACCTCCCCCACAGTATTCATGCCATTATTGCACCGAAGGGTACATCTTAACAAGCTGGTCATCATTGTAGCTTACAGGGTTCACAGCTGGATTGGGACTATAGATGACTTCTCTTCCAGCAGCCTGGGTAGCACCTTCTAGCACCCTGAAAGCTAGCCAGCTAGGAGGAAGCCACCAACTCGGCTCCAGCTTGATTTCTCCATGTCCTGTGACTAAAGTGTGTGGTATCTTCAGCTGTAGGGTCTTAACCATCGAGTTCTGTTGGGCAACCAACAACAAGGCCAATAACCTGTATTGCTTTGGGGGTTTCTGGGGCCTCTCTGACCAACAACTCATAGGGTGTTATCCCACATCTGCCACTGGAGTCCTTGTTTAATAATCTATGGCTTCTGTCTGTTAGGTTTCTATTTCCGTGATAAAGACCATGCCCAAACACAACTTGAGGAGGAAAGGGTTTATTTCACCTTACAACTCACAGATCACAATCCATCACTGAGGGAAGTCAGGGACCTGGTAGCAGGAACTGAATCAGAGTTCATAGAGGAACCTGCTTACTGGTTTGCTCAGCCTGCTTTCTTTCATATTTTAATTTTTATTTTATAATATTTTATGTGTATGAATATTTTGCCTGCATGTATGTCTGCAAATACATGTGTGTATGGTGGTGTCCCCAGAGGGCAGAAGAGGACATCAGGCCCCTGGTACTGGGGTTACAGATGGTTGTTAGATGTCATGTATATGTGCTGGATCCTTTGCAAGAGCAATCCATGCTCTTAGGCCCAGACCTCTGAGCTGTTGCTACAGCCATCAGTTTGCTTTCATTTACACTCTAGGACCATCTGCCCAGGGCTAACACAATCCACAATTGGCTGGGTCCTCCTACATCAATCATTAAGAAAATGCCCCATAGGCTTGCCTACAGGCCAGTTTTGGGGAGGTAATTTCTCCATTGTGGTTCCTTCCTCTCAAATGACTAGCTTGTGTCAAGTTGACAAACAAACAAACAACAAAAACCAGGACAGCTTCTATAAACATTTGAGAGGCAGAAGTGTGCAAATCTCTGAGTTCGAGGCCACCTTTGTCTACATAGTGAGTTCCATGCCAGGCACGACTAAATAGTGAGACCCTTTCTCCAAAAATTAAAAAAAAAGGAAAAAGAAGAAATAGCCTGTGGCTTCTGGGAGCAAGTTCCCTGCAGCATACCTCCATTCAAAGCAAAGGCTTTTGTAGCTTTTGTTGTTATTTATTTCAGTACTGAGAATCAAATCCTAAGGCCTCACATAAGCTAGGCAAACTCTTGATTCCTGAGCCACATTCCTGGCCCTTTTGATTTGAGACAGGATGTTGCTGTGTAGACTAGGCAGGCTTTGAACTCAACTATCTTCCTGCCTCAGCTCCCCATGTGCTGGGATTACAAATAAAATCAGCTCCCATCCAGTGTTTCCCTTTCATTTATTTGGTTTCTATTGGGAGGTCTTGGAGGTCCTTCCCTATCTTGAGAGAAAATAAATACCTAGCTGTATTTTCTTCTGGTTATTTGATGGTTTTGTTTCATATTTAAAGCCTTACCTTGCCTAGAGTTTACTTAGGCTGTAAGGGAGGCAGGTACTATTCCTGTTCCAAACTGTAATGAATTACTTCATTCCCATTTATCAAGCACTCCATTTCCCCACTGTTTTGAAGTCCCATCTTTATTATAAGCAAATTTATTTTATACACCCATAATTTGGATTTTGGGGTTTCCTATTCTCGTCTGTCATGTTTTACCCTAGACTATCTATTATTTTACTCAGAGATTATACTTAAAAGCAACCACAGATATTTTAGCAGCTATAAACTAGAGGAATCTTTTTTGTTTTGTTTTGTTTTTGTTTTCGTTTTTTTGAGACAGGGTTTCTCTGTGTAGTTTTGGTGCCTGTCCTGGATCTCGCTCTGTAGACCAGGCTGACCTCGAACTCACAGAGATCCGCCTGGCTCCGCCTCCCAAGTGCTGGGATTAAAGGCATGTGCCACCGCTGCCTGGCGGAATCTTTTTCTAGGTCCCTTTTTCTGAGCTACTTCTACAGAAACTTGACCTAAAAGAGATTCAGATGATACTGTAGTAAAGATTGTCAGAGAGTTTGTGATTTTGTGGGAGTGTTACTGTGAAGGGTGTTTGAATCTAGATTGTTGACCTTGTAAAATGTAGAAATTGGCTACATCAACCTAGATTGGCCAGCTTCATCATAAGCTGTATGTATTTTGGTCATTATGAGGTAGCACCACCATTAAGTAAAAGATAGTTCTGAGAACGCCTATTTGGTACTGAGAGCAGGATAAAGGTAGAATTCTGCCTTCATTCTCAGGTTTTCTGCAAGAGGTATTTTGCCTTGAGTGACCTTTCCATATACTTTGGCTTGTGGAGTAAGGGAGCCAAGCATTTTGTTAATCTTTCATTGGAACGTGCTATGTGAAATTTTCTTTGAAGTAGGGAGAAGGCCCTATTTGAAGCTTTTACCCAATGTGAATGCTTACTTGTTCTTAGCTTGATAGATGTGAAAGCAAGGTACTTTTGTACTCATTTCAGACCAGTGACTGAGTGCAAAAAAACCTTTAGTGAGCATAGCACTTTCACCCAAATAGCTAACTCTTCCTACATCCTCACTAGATGCTTGGGAAGACACACGTGTGCATGTGTACGAGCACACACACACACGCACGCACGCACGCACGCACGCACGCACGCACATGCACACACAGCAAAACAAAACAAAAAAATAACCCCCCAGGGAACAACTGGAATTTTTTAATGGCATGCTTCCACAGTGCATCTTGTTTTCTGTTTTAGTCTCGGCATCCTTCATGATGCTGTTCAGAGCCTTGGCTAAGTGTGTGCATGGCTGAGGAAGTACATTCTGACAGGGCACAGACAAGAACAGGTTTCTGTTTAGGGTTGGTCATAATTTCAGCCATTGTTCTAAGGGGAGAGCTGGAATTATTTTCCCTTAAGCAATATTTGTCCAGATGGAAGCTGTTTGTTGCTTGTGCTTGCTTACATAGCCTCAAGAATTTTTTTTTTTGCAATTTATATATTTTGCCTTTTTAATTCAAATAATTTGAGGTTATTTGTAGATTTTTTTTGATTTTGTTAAATAAATAAGACTGATCCTAGGTTTGATTCCTTATGAACCTCATTGATTTTTCTTAAAATCATAGTGTTATAATTAGAAGAGACTTTCAAAATTGTTTAGCTTTGGAGGTGTTGGATTCTTGAAGTAGTGGGCCCATAATTAGAGATTAACTCAAGGTTTCTTAATTGTGATTCTAAGAAGTGTACTTTTTGGCAATTCTTGTATGCTGTATGTTTCTTGTTGCTCTTGTGTTGAGAATGGTATCATGATAGCCCAGGCTGACCTGGAACTCACTGTGTAGCTCAGGCTAGCTTTGACATTGCAGCAATCTTGTGCTTTGCCTTTCTGAGTGCTGGGATTACAGATGTGCGTCACCATGCCTGGCTTGCTAACAGGTATCTTGATGAATTTATTTTACCTTCAACTCCACATTTATTTGGAAGACATAAAAGACTGTAGTATTCCCACAAGTGCTTGTAATTCACACACATCCCAAAGGTTCGTACTCCAAAGACAACTATAGAAGGCTGAAACAATTTACACTCATCAAATCTGTGCCTCTCCGTGGAGCTTGTAACTTTATTTCCACCAGTGCTCTGTAATTTTTCACAACTGGTGAGTCCTTAAAGCCTTTGGGCATCTCACCAATGGCAAATGAGATCTGTGTGAGTTTGATATCTGAATGACTGTACTTCCATAAGAACTGATAAGCTTTTTGGGTACTTTTTGATTCATTCTGAACATGAGCCAGGTAGGATTCAGCCATGTCTTCCCTATTCAGCATTTTATGGGGCCTCAAGGCCAGAAAGTTCTCTCTCTCTCTCTCTCTCTCTCTCTCTCTCTCTCTCTCTCTCTCTCTCTCTCTCTCTCCTTCCTATGGTCTTAAATGTCACTTCCTTCAGGGAGAGCTTTGCTGAAATTACCCCATCCCCAAGTAGATTGGGGCGCCCTGTATGAATCTCCCTCTACATTTTTATTTATTGCAATCTTAACAGTTGTAGTTGAAATTGTAATTAAATAGTTCTTTGTTGATGTGATTGGAATTTATAGAGACTGTTGATTACTAGTATATTCCCAACAGCTAACACAGTAGATACTTGAATAACTACATGAATGGAGGAAACTTGTGCCATGCTAAGAAGAATGGTGTAGAAGGGCACCAAGAGTGTTTGGCCTTAGGCAATGGAGAAGATTTCAGGAGGAGGCAATAACAGATGTGAATGAATTGTGTTCAAGGGTCCCAGACCAAGGAGTTCAAGAACATTTGTATCATGAGAACCGGGTAGGTAATAGGCAGGAGGATGGTGGAACAGTCCTGAATGATTAGTTCAGATATTAAGGTAGGATTCTTTAGTTGCTGTGATTGTAGATACTTGGATAGGGAAGTCTAGAAACTTAAGTTTTATGGTGACCAAATAAGGATATAAAGACCAGTTAGCACAATGGAGCAGTGGTCCTGAGAAAAGTGTGACCTATGTCAAGGTAGAGGGCAGGGCTGGGTCAGAGATAAAACATGATGACATTGGTGTGGTAGCACATACTTGTAGTTCCAGCTATTCAGGAGGTCGAGGGTGGAGGATCATTTGAGGCCAGGATTTTCAGCAGGCCTGGGCAATAGAGTGAGACCGGTCTCTAAAGAAAAGAAAATAGTCAAGAGAAAATGAAGAGGTTAAATCGATAGAAAGGCAGTGGCCATGAAAGCAAGAGGTAGACGGTGGACATGATGGGATCAAGAAGAAAGATCAGACCTTGAGGAACCATGTTGGCTGTGCACGGGAAAAGTGGGAGTGTCACTGACAGTATTGGGACATTTTAGTGTAAGGAAAGAAAGACTTGGGTTTCAAGTAGACACTGGGTGATCAAGTCTAGTCTTAGATGCTTCTAGAGGCAGGTGGAACATCTTAGAGGTGGTAGCTGAACCAAGGAATTAACAGTGCTTGGAAAAGGGAGAGGAGACCTGGGGCCCGCCCGAGGCCTCATGCTGGAGGACCAGCAGCTACACCCACCAGCAGAGCAGCCCTTCCTTCCATTAGTGTGCAGAGAACATTATATCTCCTTTTGTCTGAGCCTTTCCATACTTCGTCTTAGCCAAAAGGTCAGGAAATGGTTGTCTGTTCCAGAGTAAAATCTTGCCTTTACTTTGCATAACTAAAAGGCTCATTAAAGTCTATTTTCCAAACAAAAGATCAGTTTGTCCTCAAAGGTAAATTTTGCCTCTACTTCTGCAGAAACCAAAAAGCTTCTGGAAGCTGCCAAATATCATTTTATTTTCAGTCAGAAGGGCTTCAGAATGTTAGGGTTTAGTGGTGACAATCAAACACTTGCTTTTTTGTAGCGCTGAGATGAAACTCGGGGTCACACGCATGATAGGCAAATGCTCTACCACTGTACTGTATCCTGAACTGTGTGATTTGGGTGTGTATCGGTTGTTCATTTGACTCTGCACCTCACTTTTGGAAATGTATACTTCCGAAAGGTTCACACAATGCTATAATGTAGCATTGATTGCAGTATTAAAAATTATAGGCTGTGTGTGTTGGTATTCTCAACGCTCCAGAGGCTGAGGCAGGATTGCATTGAATTGAAGGCCAGCCTGGGCTATATAGCAAACGAAACACTAGGCTATCCTAGGTATATAGCAAGACCCTGTCTCAGTGAGCAAAGAGTTTAAATGTACATTGACCAGGATATGACTGAATAAAATATATTATGGCCTCCATAAGATGCAATGTTATGTGGCCGTTAGTATGTATAAGGTCTTATATTTGTGTATTGATGTGAGTGGGTTTCTGTGACATATCAGAGAATGGAAAAGTGTGTGTGTGAATCTGTGTGAGCTGTGAATCCATGGATATAAAGATGTATGGAGGTGAGCTTGGAAGGACGGACACATAAGGAAAATACTAACAGTGGTTTGCTTCTGGATAGTGGAAGGAGGAAACCATACAGAAATTCAAAAGAAGAAAGTGGAAACATTTTTTTTAAGTCAAGGGCTGCCTAGCATACATGAAGTCCTGGGTTTCACCCCCAGTGCTGAAAAATTTTTAAAATAAATCATGTGTTACTTTTGTAGGGTTTTTTTTTTTTTGCAGTTGGAAAAAGGCATTTATTGGGGGTGAGGAAACACACACATGCAACAGACAAAGGAGAGTGGGGGCTCAAAAAGCCAAGAAATCCTGCTATTGTAGTTCTCTAAACACTTTCCCAGAGCCGGCCCACGCCTTTAATCCCAGCACTCGGGTGGCAGAGGCAGGCGGACCTCTGTGAGTTCGAGGCCAGCCTGGTCTACAGAGTGGGTTCCTGGACAGCCAGAGCCACACAGAGAAACCCTGTCTTGAAAAAACCAAAAGCCAACCAAACCGAAACAGAAGAACAAAAATCCTCGCATTGGGCAATGGCCTCTTTTGCGTTGTCCTTTTTTATGGATTTGAGGTTGCATTGTCAGATTGATTTGGGGGCGCATTCCAGCCCTCTTGCCATGCCTTCCTTTGGACACTTTCTGCAGGATCATTGCCTTGCCATTAGTCAAAACCCAACTGACTTCCCTATCAGAGCAGTGGTTTCCAACTTGGGAATCACAGTTACTTGATGCTTTTTGAAGGCAGATCCCAGGGCTCAGCTCTCTGTTCGGTGGCCTCTGATACAGTGGATCAGAGGCTGGGTAGGGGGGCTTTCCAGAATTCTGACCTTAAGGCATGCTATGGCCCCTGAGAAACCCTCTTTCTGTACTGGCTTCTACTTGTGTCCCTTCTGGCTTCTTTTTTCTCTGTGTGATTAGCATTGGTAAAAGGGAAGGAGGAAGCAAAGTATGACTCATCGTGGATCTCTTTGTGGGTCACAAATGGTTGGGTTTATCTGAATGGGAAAAATGAATAAAGTGCAGTTTAATAGACTTGAGATTTTAGTAATAGGTGGTGCTTCTTTAAAGTAGCCTGTTTGAAGTGGGGCCTCTCAGAAGGAAGGCTGGTCAAGTGGCTTCCTACGCAGTGACTTGGGCCTAAGAGATACCCTCCAAATAATGACTGCTTTTCTGGTAAGTGGAAGGGAAGGGAAAATGTTGTGAAGTCTCAGAATTTAGCTGTTTTTTAAGTGACGCTTTTGTCCTGGGAAAATATTTAACAATATTAAGAGTCATGGTCTTAAGTGCATTCCACATGCTTTTTTGCTGGGATGACGTTTTGTCTTTGTTCTGCAGAGTCTGTTGAGCAGTCTAGGCTGTCGCTTATTGGGAAAGGGCTTGCCTAGCATGCAGGAAGCCTCTGTTCGCTCCCTAGCCCTGTGGACCGGTTAACCTGGTACCCAACGGGGGGGTTAGTAATGCCCCCCAAAGTGTGTTGCGCAGCCGCAGTGGCTCCCAGCAGTTAAGTGTCTGGAACTAAAGCATCAGTTCTCGTGGAGCTGCGGTCAGGACAGGTGGGAGCCACTGTGGGTGCTGGGAACCAAACCCGGGTCCTCTGCAAGAGCAACCGGGGCTCTTCATCACTGAGCCAGCTCTCCAGCCCCACAGTCCTTCTTTATTACCTTTGAAAATCCTCTGTGGAGCTGGCGCCCATCAGCTAATAAATCATTTGCTTTATTAGTTTGATAACAGATGGACACAGTTTTCTAAATTGTCCCTCATTTACTCAGCAGTCATTTAGCACAGGCTACTCGGTGCCTCTGGACATTAGGTACCTGTCCAAATAGAAGTCAGACACTGCTAAGGAGTGAAACTCCAGGGGGTTCATCTGAATAAGAATGATTACGAACTCAGGCTAAGGAACTTGAAAACCAGTAACAGACTCCTCGAAGCAGCATCATTGCTCCCCTTCCCTCCATTACTTTAATTGGGTCCCCTGGTCCAGAATTATCAACCTTGGATTATGAGTTTTGAGGAAATGGTGGTTTGGTGGTTGTTTTTACAGGATTTTTTTTTCTTTTTAGAAACACAGTTACTAAGCAACCGCTGTGACCTGCTGCTGCTCGGTTAGAGTTCAGTGGGCAGGGTCACCTCCAAAGAAGGCAATTCATAGACAAGAGCAAAGTGCTTGCAGATAGATTGGATGCCATTTTGCTGCTACTGTTCGGAGTTTGGGGGTTGTGTTGTTTTAGGGAGGCAGGGTCTCATTCTGTACTCCAGGCAAGCCTGGAACTTATGACACTTCTGCCCTACCTAGCCCCCTGGGTCCTGTGATTACAGGTTGGAGGCACTGTGCTAGACTGGTTCCGGGTTCTGTGTATAGGTCTTTGATTCATCATCAGCAAGGAATTGCTGTCTGGTCAGATCTCTTGCCTGCATAGTTCTTCCCTGAGTGAGCGAGCCAGAAGGGAGGGCCTAGAAGGAAGGAGCAAGGAATGATCCCTGATCAGGGAGGGTTAGAGGCTAAGCCTGGGGTGAGGCCAGTATCCTGTCTCTCTGAGCAGCCCAAGGCTTCAATGACAAATCAGTCTCCACCCTCTACATTTAGATTAGGACGTCTTATTTATATTGATGTGCTGCCTTGTAACTCTCAGAACAGGGACAATGTCCAGCTGCTTTGCACCCCCCCCCCCCCATTTAATAGGTGAGTCAGTGACTCCACTGCTTCCTCCAGAATTGTAGGGACAGGAGTAAGTAATGAGGACAAATCACCATAACACTCAGTGCGTGATGAATGAAAGAACACATGAATTTAACCAGTTGGCTTCATTGAAAGCACAGTGAAGAAAAAGCAACTTTGAGAAGAGGGTATCTACGAGACTTTTAACTCCGCTCCCTCCTCCCCTTGGCTTCTTAGCATTTCCCTTTTCACCCAGCTGAAGGTCAGGTTGCCTTGCCCAGGGAGCGGAGGGAGGGGGGGGGAGGGCAGGTGTTGGAGCAGGTGTTGTGTTTTCTCCCACAGAGTCACCCCGACTAGGTGGGGTTGCTTCTTGCCAGCCCCTCTGTGGGGCATAAAAATGCTTTTGTGGAAGTTTTTCCCTGAAAGTGTTTTTAAGCAGTTGTCCAACCTTCAACCTCCAACATAAATTTTGACTGCCTTTCAAGTCAGCTTGTCACTGAAATACGCCTTGTTTTCTGCCATTTCTCTAGCCTGTGCCTCTCAGTATACCCCATTTTACATAGCAATTATAGACCTGGAAAATGTTGTGTAAGGAGACATTTAGATTTAATGCTTGACGAATGATTGCAGTTAGTTTCTTTTTAGACTTTGTACTGGGATCCACTATCTCCCCACTAAAAAAGTCATCCTGGGAAAACTGTCCTCCTTACCTAACAGTGATTGAATGGCCTCTGGTCCTTTCCAGCCCCCCGCCCTGCGTCTCAGGGCCATCTGTTCTCCGCAGTCCGCTTTTTGGGAAAGTCTCCTTGCCCATCTGCTCTCCTTTGGCCTTAGTGCCTGCTCTAAAGATTTATAAAGGCTGCCCTGGAACCTCTTTCCAGTTGTTATTTTTTAAGGATCAGTGAGATTTTGAAGCAGATAAAAGCAGTTTCCATTTTACATGCCCAAATGCAACTCTTTTTTTTCTAGGTGCTTTTTCCCCCCTGGGGTGGGGGTTGGTCTGTCTTTCTCAACTTGGGGGAGGGACTCTGCTTATCAAAGCAAAGATTCCAGCTCCCTGCTGCTTTGAAGCCAAGTCCCCGGGCTTTCTGGCCTCGGGTGTGCTGGCCCAGGGAGCTCCTTGGTTCATTCTTTCCTGTCTTTCCCCTTGTCTCCCTGACAGAGTACAGTCGCTTTGAATCCAAGATCCATGACTTGCGAGAACAAATGATGAACAGCAGCATGAGTTCTGGGTCTGGGTCTCTCCGAACCAGCGAGAAGAGGTCCTTGTATGTCAGGTAAGTTGCCCCTCTGAGCACCAGGCCCAGCCTTTCTTGTCTAACTGGTAGGGTGGGGATTGTGTACTCCCTGCACTAAAACTACACTTTGCACTGTGTGCTCAGGCTGTGCATTTTATGGTCAGTATCTCCTCCCTTTTGTGAACTGGTTTCTTCCTCTTCGCTCATGAATGAGTCAGTACCGGAAATGTTCAGTTTGCTCTAATTGTACGACTATTAGGTGATTGTTGCTAGTCAGCATTCAAATAACACTTGAATATTCAAAGCATGTTGCTTGCAATCTGTGCTTTGAGGGGAAAACTTAACATCCCCATCCACTTCCATATACATATATATACATACATGATAGACACAAGGAGCATATCAGTTATCACAGTGTTCTAGTGCAGGGTCTCTTAAGAGACCAAAGAGCTGGCAGGTTGCCGTCATCTGGAGATTCTGCTATGTCTCTATCCCCTCCCTCCACCCGCTGCATGTGAATCATAGGACAAGATAGTGTATGCTCCCTAAGAAGGGAAAGGCAGGGACAGATGACCACATTGCACTAACTGATAAAAGCTATGTGATGGCCTTGTCAAAGACTGAGCTTTCTACCCTTGAGGGGACCCAAGTACAAAACCTCAGCTGGTATAGACTAGTGAGGGGACACTGAGCTTTTCTTAAAATTAGAGGTAGTTTCCTTCTTCCTGCCCGGCTCTTGAGCAAAACTCCACCAGTCTGGCCAGCAGGACCTTGTATCTCTTCAAGGTCAGACACCTTACAGGAAGGTGGTGGGGTTACTTCCCCGAGCCCGAGGTAGTTCCAGGCTTATTGAACTGGTTGAACATTTTATGGTGGCCTCTGCTACTTGCTGGAGGCGGGAAGGAGAGGCCAGTTGCCTGGTAACGTGACAATTACTGTGTCCTTGGGGTGTGAAATGACGGGAGCTAGCTGATGTCAATGCTAATTGCAGTTCTCACGTGCTGGCTTTCCTTTTTCCAGTTGGTTGTCACTGACCCTGCTGCAGGGAGTCAGCCTAGGGAGCACTTTGTGCATCTGAGGCCTACTAGAACCCTCTGAGCTCTTTTCTGAAGTGAACCCTGCACTCTCCTCTTTGTGGGTGGAGAGCATTTGCTGCATTCGCCTCCTGCTGGCAGCCGAGAAGGGTAGAGAGGCTTGGCAAGGTCCAGCCAGCTTTCCGGTCTCCGCCTGGAGAAGAAAGGCCCGTTGGTGGTCACTAAAGCCCGGGCTTGGGATCGACAACACGGACAGTGGGTCTCTGATGGGAGGCACCATCATGTGCTGTCACCCCCAAAGTGGGTAATACTTATGTGACTTGGTCAGGATTGTTCCGTTCCGTGCTTCCAGCCCCCGCAGATGTGGCACTCCAGTGTGCGTGGGAAGCTCTCTTTAGGCAAGACAGTTCCTTCAGAGAGCTTTATTTTTAGATCTCTCCTCTCCGCCTAGCCTCTGCTAGTGCTGCCCCTGCCTGGGTAGGGGAACCGGGCACTGGCTCTTGATGTGGAGCACCTTTCTGTGGCTCGGGCACGGTAGCCACTCAGCTGGACTCTGGGAAGGAAGGGGAAGACTCTCCCTTCTAGTGAAGCCATTTTATGTAACCTGCTCCTAACCTTGCCTGGATAACTGTGTCCTCTGAGGACAGTAGATGTGGTTTAGAATGGAAACCTGCTTGTGATCACTAGATGCAGCCAGGGGAGAGAGAATGTCTTATGGTTCCAGCTGGGAGTGGGAGCCAGCCCTTTCCTGGGTTAACCCCGTGGCCTGCTCTCCTCTGTCCCTGCTGCAGCCTTTATACTGTACTCCTGGTTCTGCTTCTTCTGTATGTGAACACACTTGTCTCTTTCATGTATGGCGGTGGTGGTGAGTGGGGAGTGTGTTGGACCTTGAACTTAGGGCCTCCCACATGCTAGGCAAGCACTCTATCTATCACTCAGCTACATCTCAGCTCCTTTAAGATATTTGTTTTAAGATGTGCATGGTCTTACTAAATTGCTCAGGCTGGCCTGTAAAACACTTTGTAGCCCAACACAGTCTTTGAATTTATGGTCCTCTTGCCTCAGCTTTTTGAGTAGTTGGGATTACAGGCCTGCACAACTAGTTTCAACTTGTTTCTTACATTCTTAAAAAGAAAAAAAAAATTCCATTGATACCAACAATCCCTTAAACGATTACCTCCTCTCTTCTTTCACTGAATTCTGTGGCAGGAAACACTAGTCCCTTAAAAGATGACTATGACTGTGTAGAAAAGCAAGTCCTTTAGTCCAACTGGACAAATGCAGGCTGACACAGAGGAAAATGGGGTTCTTCTTGGTATGTGTGTGCATGTGTAGGCCAGGCTGACTGCCGGTGACCCCAAGATCCTCCTGCCTCTGCTTGCCCAGCACTGGGATTGCAGGCATGTGCTGTCATGCCTGGCATTTTTATGCAGGGGCTGGGATTGAACCCAGGTCCTCATAGCAGGTACTTTTCTGACTGAGCCAGAGCCCAGACCCCAGAACGGGCTGCTTCACTGTTCTTCGTGTCCAGAATGCACTGATTAGGCAGTGTTGCACCCGTGAAACAGGAACAAAGGGATATCATTTGCAGAAGCCTATCCTTCTAACGTTCAGGCTGCGACATTTGGGACTTAGCTGTCCTCTCTGCTGCCACTTCTTCCAATCACTTTTGTCAGTGACCTTACATGACATGAGCACTAGCTTTGCAGCCTGGTGATCGGACTCCTGAGCAACCCAAGAAGGCTCCAGAGGGACATTTGTCAGGGATCAGCAGTGACCTTGTGGCCATCACATTCAGTGACTGGCTCACTGGTTCTTCAACCCCAGTCCGACCTCTTTATCACCTGTGTCTCTACAAAGTTCTTGCCTTCTGCTTTAAAAGCTCTGTCTACCTTGCTAACTGTCTCTAAACACCTCATTGGCTCTCATCCTGAGATGGCAATACCATTGCTTCCCACAGCTTTACATCGTATTGTTGTACAAATGACAGCCTTGATTTTTTACCAAACCTCAAGCCTACATCTCAACAACCTGATGGACATATTCAGAAAATAAAGCTGCTCACCTCATGCCTCCAACAAACTGGACTCTTCTCCCTCCCTCCTCCCAGCTTTCCTTAAGTTAATTGCCTTGCCTTGTCATGTGGAAAAGGAATTAGATTTGTTCTGTCACCCAAGGCATATTTCAGTTCAGTGTGAGGAAGAAAGAGCTCATAATAAAAAGGCTGAGAAGGATTGGACTGCTGTTTGAGAGAAGATACTTGATTTTTTTGGTCACTGAAGGGGTTATACAAGAGCCTGGGTGACCTTTTGCCCTGGGCGTTGCAGAGAGTTAAAGCCAAGACATTATTCTGTGCCTGTTCTGCTTAGAAGCTTTCCATAGTACACTGGCACCTTCAGCTTCAAGAGAACCATCATCACCATACAGCATGACCTTTATTGTTGCTTTTAAAATGTTTTTTAAAATAATACTATATTACGATCCCATTTTTGCATATGAGAAAACTGAGGCTTGACTCAGACTGCTAAGAAGTTCCCAAGTTGGAATGTGAACTGAGTTGCACTGACCTTTAATGAAGTGTAATTCTTTCAGTGTTTCCCCAGCCCACTGACTGATAGAAGTTGGATGGCGTGCTGGTGAAAATATATCCCTAGCTACCTCTTGTAGAAAGGTTCAGGTCACTGTGCATAGTGATTTTTTGGTTGTTGTTGCTATTGTTTGTTTGGTCAGTTGGTATTTCCCTCTTAGTACTCAGGGTTGATTGAACCTAGGGCTTCACACGTGCTTCCACTGGGCTACATCCTCAGCGCTCTTTTTTCCTTTTTTGTTTCTTTTGAGAGAGTCTCACTGTGTGAACCAGGCTGACCTCAATCTTGTGATCCTCCTACCCCAGCATCTCAAGTAGCTGGGATTACAGGCCTATGCCACCAGGTCTGCTACAAAATGTGTTTTTAACAGTCAGAATGCTCCAGAATGGCCACTTGATGCCATGATTGATGCTTATTTTGACATCAGTGCAGCAACTAAACATTCTGTTGCCTGGTCTGTGGAAGGCAGTCGCGCAGAACTAATAACTTGAGCCTGATTGCTGGGGTAGATTCAGGGAAGCGGGCCTGGTTCCTGTCCTGGCTCCCCTCTATTCGGGGTGATGCAGCTGGACTCTGCAGTTCGGGGTTCAGTTTGGCTGCTGTTTCCCCTCTTGACGCTTTCCTTTCCCTTTCCTCCCTGTCCTCCCTACGTCCCCCCAGATTCTAGCTCCCTCTTGTTTGCAGAGCTATTTTAGAGGAGGCAGTTCCTCTCATGGCTGCACTGGGGTGGTAACTGTTCTGACCATGGGGTGATGGGAGTTTTGAAGAGGGGAGCAGGAGGAAGAAGGAAAGATAACAGTGTTTGGGCACTGCCAGTTGGCTCTAAAGCCACCAGGAACTTAGTGAGAAAGGCCTGTCCTCTCTTTACCATACTAGAATCATCTCTTATTGGGTGAGTGATGAACAGAGCCTTTCTCTGTGCCCAGCTAGGGCTTTTGCTGGGCTACTGCAGTGTTTGCTGGTAGAGACCACAGAAATCACCTTTCATGCCACTGGCTCCCAGTGGCTTGGCTAGGTGTTTAATTTAGGCCATTTGCATGTGAAGCCAAGGCAAAGCTGCTGAATAGGTTAGCATTCCAGCGGTGACTTTGAATTGATAAATGAATAGATGAATGAATGACCTTGGCCTCTAAAGGTTGCCATGAGGCTTAATTGTGCAATTGTGGAAAGTAGCTTTTGAAAGTCTGTGCGGCCTCCTCTGGCTGCATTCTTTGCAGCCTCAGGATGCCATTCTGGCAGTTTCATTGGGAGTCTTGGTCTCCTGGCCGGCCATCTCCCAACCTTCTTCCCACTCTAAAATGGAAATCCTGTTGGGGCATCTGTAGTTTCCATTCAATGAGGTGAGGTTAGTATATTGGCTTGGTCATCAAAAAAGACCAGAGAGAGTGCTTCTTCCATCAACAGCAGGACACTTTGCACAGTGGTGTTCATTGAAGCCCAGCTTGGCTTATTCATTAATAAGTTTCAGTAGAAGATGAAGATGCTAATCAGAAACTATTGACAATCTTTACTGTCTAACAGAATTTGGGAGTGGTGACAATATTAATTTATTTTTGGAGGGCTAGGGGTCAAATATAGGGCCTCACATGTACTAGGCAAGTACTTGACTGCTGAACTGCACATCCAGGCTATTGTTAAAAGCACCAGTAATGTATGGAAGGCATCAGTGCTACCAGTGGCTGCTGGAAGTGCCTGCTTCCAAGAGCTAGTGCTAGGAATCATTCTGTTCATTCCATCCTCTGCAGGGCCTGTGAGCCCCGCGTGGTCTCTTATTGTGAGTTGTTGGTCCTTGAATGTCCCTTAAGATTCCTGGTTGCCCTTTAGGGCCTGGCACTTTTAGACAGACTAGAGATGAAGTTCCTGACCTCCTTTTTTGAAGGTGCACCAAGATGACTCTGCTGGCCACATTTGGTGCTACTCTAATGAGTGTACCCATGCAAGTTTGGCTTTAGAATTTTAGGATGTTCTTAGAAGCTGCTGGAAACTTTAATTTTGTACCAAGGTCAAGAACTGATGTGTACTTTATGGTTTTCTGTGCTTGTGTTAGGTCAACCAGGCAATGGATGGTCTGTTCAGTGTTTGAATTATATGCTCCCTAGCATATATGGCATTTAGCAATGCGCCAGGCCTCAGCTGCAGTAGAAGGGAAATGCAGCAGAGCATTGAGGGATAATACTTTGAGGGATAGGCTGGGCTCATCTACCCTTCACAAGCACTCAGAAGGTCTTCCTTGGTGGTAATACTATGAAAACTCAAAAGGAATCATGTGAGAATTAATTGCAATAAATAGAAATTATAAAGGAATGGATTAAAAGGCAGGATCACAAAACAAGGAGAAACTTGGCCTAGGTCATGGAGGATTTGTGCAGGGGACACACAACCCAGGCAAGACAGATGGCCTTCCCTAGGTCAGGAGATGGGCATAATCCTGAGTTCTGTGGAAGCAGCCCCTTGCCTGTGAGGCTAGTAGTACTAAAATGTTCTTGTTTGCTCTGTGTTGGGAAACCTGCCTAACCAGTTCCCGCCAGGTAGTTGTGTTTTCATTGTATTCCTGGCTTGTTAAGTTTAAGGTGCCACAGTGGCTGTGCAAGGTGCTTATGATTTCTCTGGATCTTTTATACTCAAGCCTCACAAGTTAAGATCGGAACTACAAAGACTTTCGCTAGGTAATCGGTTTGCTTAGAGCTGATTATATCCTCGCGTTCCCCTCCACTAGAGAAGGGTCCACCGAAACGAAGATTGGCAGAGTTCCTCAGAACATAACACATTGCCCCTTTGAATGGGCGTATGCAAGATCCTGTTGAGGGTATTTCAAAGGTCACCTCTTAAACAATATAGCTTCCAAGACCTTTGGAAACATTGTCTCCCGAGAGAAGCAGGCTGCGGCCTCCTTCCATGTTGGTATGCTGCAGGGCAGTCGGCCATGAGCCTCTGCACTCCTGATGCTGTCCCTGCTCCAGCTGGTGGGGCAGCACTGTGTGTCCAGCCTCTCTGTCGTCTGCTGTCACTCTCTTTTCCCAGGCCTTATTGTGTAGCTTCTTCTCCAAACAATTCCCTATCTTGTCTGCTTTGACCTTGATGATTGGAAAGCTGTAGGGGTCCCCAGGATCTGCCTCTTCTTGGGGCTTCTTTGGTACACAGCCATGGTCAGAGGCTGGGAAGCCGCCTTCTGCTGTGTACACAGAGCGCTGTGGCTGTGGACTTGGGAGTGGTAATCTTTGGTAATAAGTGGAAAAGCTTTCGCCTTTCATGACACAGTGTTTCTCAGGGACTTCACTGATCCTTAACTTAACCTCAACTTGGTGAAATTCTTTTTATTGGGCCCAGTGGGTGAAGGTGCTTCCCACTGAAGCGTGGTGACCGGAGTTTGATTGGCTGGATCCCACCTAAAGGTTAAAGCAGATAACCAACCCCACAAAGTTGTTCTCTGATCTCCACAATGTGCTGTGACATACATGGCCAACAACAACAATAATAATTGAGGAAGAAATTCAAAATTCATAAGTTAAAAAGAAAGGATTCAGAAAAAAAAGGGGGCGTTTCTCGGGCGTTTAATCTTCCAACACACCTGTCCTCAGGTAAGCTTACCTGTGTACACACACAGCGGCAGATCATTTTATTATGTCCTTCTTTAGGTGTGTGAGGACAAAGGTTTGGCTTTCTTTTTTCTTTCCTGCTGTCTCTTTGAATCAGATGTTGAAATGGTCCTGTGTCATCTAGGCCTTGCATATGGTAAGCTTCAATTCCATGACAGTGACTCGGTCTGGCTGAAAAGGGGCCAGTATCTACCTCAACCTCCTTAGGATAAAAGTGGAGAGGAGGCGCTCTGAGGGTCTTGGAGGAAAGAGATGCTAGAGTAAAAGGCCTGTCGCTTTGTGAGAGCTCTAGGCTGCTTGGCCGACTGTCGCTGATAGAAGGCGACAGTTTTTCTTTTACATTCTGTGACAATTTCACAGGAGTGTTGGGGTAGGGGGAAGGAGAGAGAGAGAGAGAGAGAGAGAGAGAGAGAGAGAGAGAGAGAGAGAGAGAGAGAGAGAGAGAGAGAGAGAGAGAGAGATGAATTTTGGTCAGTTGTCATCCCCATTACCCTCTCTTGTCCCTTTTGTTTGTGACCCACTGAGGTTAATTATGGTTGCTTGCATAAGCATCATAAGCATGAATGTCGAGTTATTTACTGGAGCTTGGGGAACTTATCAGTGGCACAGAAAAAAAAAATTACTCCCTTCTCTCCCAGCAACCATGTTAGATGTCCACAGTTTAGTATCCTTTTTCTTAAAAAAAATTAGATTAAAGAAATGTGCATGAGTGTTTTGCCTGCATGTATGTATGTGCACAGTGTGTGTGCCTGGTGCCTGTGGAGGTCAGAAGATGGGGTCCGGTCTCCAGGAACTGGAATTATGAATGGCTGTGAGCCACCATGTGGGTACTAAGAACTGAACCCGGGTCCTTTGCAAGAGCAACAAGTGCTCCTAACCTCTGAGCCAGCTCTCCAGCCCATAGTGTGCTTTTCAACGATCTTAGAGGATAGCTGACATATTTTTACATGTTTATTAGGGTCTAGTTTATGTTCCTTTTTTGGCTACATGAAACATGCTATGTGAGAGATTGAATTTAATGCTCCTTTGCTGTGTTCTTTTCCACATGAAAGCATAACATGATGATAATGAAAAAGTCAAGGCAATGAAGTGGTTCCCACAAGCCTATTAAGTGAGTGTCACACCTCTCAGCTGGACAATCCAGCTGCTTTTCACTGTGGCCCAATCAGATATGGATGCAATGATGACTCTTGCCAATGCCTTTTATTCCTTCCTTCCAGGCCTTTGCTTACTCTAGCTAGAAAGACCATTTTCTCCCTGTCTTTACCTTTGGAAATAGTGAACCTTTATTGAGACCCTATTCAAAAATCAATACCTTTTTATTGCTTCCCAGAGGCTTTCCACTCCTGGGGAACGATCTAGGTTTTGCTTTGTCCCCTTTCTGTGCTTCTTGCTGCATCATACTCAGCCTACTGTGCCCCTCTGGCAGAGGGCAAGTTCCTCTAGGCTGTTCAGTTAAGAACAGTAGAGATTAATTAAGAACTTCCTTTTCGATCAATCAAAACTGCAAATGGAGAAAACTTAGCATAACATTCTTTTGTGCTTCTCATATTTAACACAGTGCATGCAGAAATAATACTCCAAATGTATTTAAATAATGGAGGGACAGTATTTTCTAGACATAGCCATATGGCAAATTGGTGTGTGTATTTTTAAAGATACCTGGCTATGACTTAGACCTCATGACATTTTTTGACATTTAAGGGTCCTGGTCTGATAGTTGCCCTATCCCACTGCTGTCCTGTATACTGCTGTGTCTGACCTTCATCTAGGACTTAGCATAACATAATTTCAGCAGGAAAAGAGGAGGAGTAGACTTAGAGAAAAAACCGTATCATGGGTTTGGAAAACAGACCAAAATCAGGACAAAGGAAGGAACTGTTGAAGGAAAGACCCAGACTCAGTAAGTGCTGGAGCTAGAAGGAAGCTTCAAGAATGTGGAAGAAATTTCCTCTATTAGGCAGGAAAGTGGACAAAGTGAATTTTGAGGCCCCAATGTTCTGCTGAGTTCTTTTCCTGTTGGCAGCCCTGATTGATAGAAAAGGAAATTCTTAATTCATCTTTTGGGTTCATAACTGCACATATTAGTTAGAATTCCAAACTGAGATATCATGTTCCTGTGTCCTTAACGAAGTTGTAGCTTAAAAGCATTGTCCATCCCTTTCTTCGGTAAAGCCTTGCTCATCGTTCATGAAGCTGTCCAACAAAATCCAGATGGAACAGGTGCTACTTTAATGGGGATTTGGAGTTATGTAACTTTTGACCTTGCTTGCCAGGGAACTTAGAACCTCTCCTGAAGTAAAAGGCTCAAGCCTGTACTTAGTGGAGCTGTTTCTCAATTTTTCCTCTAATCGACTTACATTTTGGAAATTGTAAAAGGAACACATGCTGTGGTTACAAAACAAAATGAACAGTACAGCTCTTAATGTGCATTGATAAGTACTGGCTTTCTCCAAGCTGGCTTGGTCTGGGCTTGTTCCAGCTGCTTGTGTATGTTCACGTTGTACAGTGCCTGAACTTATCTCAGAAGTAGATGTCTAGGAGTCTTAGTCAGATCTCCAGATAGTTGAAAATGACCAATTATTGGACTCTTGGCATCTAGAAAACACATGCGTATTCACTTTCCCTTGTTCCCCAGCTTGCTATTGTTGTCGGCAAAGGTCAAGCCCTGTTCTTTGGATGCTAAAATACACCTTGTATTTCTGCCCAGTCAACCCTGGCTTCTCATGTTTTACACATACACCCTACCCTAGTCTACCTTAATTCTTTTGTTTGGCGTTAGTTTTGTTTTTCATTTTTGAGACAGGATCTTCCTTATTGTCTTAGTTACTTTTTTATTTCTGTGACAAAACACCACGACCAAGCAAGTAATAAAGCACCAATGGGGGCTTCCTTACAGTTTCAGAGGGTTAGTCCATGGCCATCATGGTGGGGAGCATGGCAGCAGGGAAGCATGGTGCTGGAGCAGTAGATGAGAGCTTACATCTGATCAACAAGCAGCAGGTAGAGAGAGCTAACTGGCAGTAGTTTGGGCCTTTGAAATCTCATAGCCCACCCCAATTGACATACCACCTCCCACAAGACCACACCTCCTAATCCTTCCCAAACAGGTCTACCAAGTGGACCAAGCATTCAAATATGTGAGCCTATGGGGGTCATCCTCATTCAAACCATCATGCTATGTATGCCATGCTCATGATCCTTTTGCCGTAGCCCCTCCAGTGCTGTAACCACCAGCCTGTGCCACTACACTCAACTCCTGATTCATTTTGATATTTTTCTGCCCCCTTCTCCAAACTTCCAAACTAATGTGTGCTTAATACAGATTCTGTTCTTCCCCAATTTTGAAGCTTATAATGCCATTGTGGATTGCTCATCAGTTAGAATTAGGTTGCTCCAGCTTGTTGGTCTTTGTAGAACAGCTGACAGATGCCTGCCTTGCTTTAGGTTGCATGGAACTCAATTCATTTCAAATGCATTGAGCTCTGATCCTGTCACATAGAGCTTGGAAAAGACCCTATAGTCCAAATGCCTTATCTGCTGGCCTCTGCCTCGGCCCTTATTGTTTGGAGTATATGGATTGAGAATTAAAGGGCTTTTTGTTAGAGTTTGGATGTTTTTATCTTCAAGTTGTCTTGACACCAAATCTCAAGGGTTCTGTTTCTACATCCTGTCTTTTATCTGGGCTTGTAAACATTGAACTATGGTATGTTGGACTTGTAGCTTCCAACTGAGTGAGACAAGTGGGGTGGAAATAAAGTTTTAGCACTGGTTGTTGGGCAGTCCCCTGGTCTGTGTACGTGGTTAAAGAAGAATGAGCACTTGGGAGGCAGAGGCCTGTGTGTCTCTGAGTTCAAAGCCTACCTGGTCTACATAGTGAGTTCCAGGACAGCCAGGGAAACACAGACAAACCCTGTCTCAAAACAAAACAAAAAGGGAGGGGACTGGAGAGATGGCTCAGCAGTTAAGAGCACTGGCTGCTCTTCTAGAGGACCCGTGTTTGGTTCCGAGCATCTAAGGTGGGCAGCTCACCACCCCCTGTTCCTGCAGCTCCCAGGGATTCTGGCCTCTGCAGGCATCAGCACACATTACACACCCTTTCATACACGCACATAAATAAAAATAAAACTTTAGAAAAGAACATGAAGAAGATAGTCTCCTTTGTGGGTAGAAAAAAAATAATGAAACTGGTTACTGCAGTCCCCTATTTGTGCTGCCCCCCCCCCCCCACGTAGTTACTAGAGGAGAGGGTGAAGAGAGTTTTTTCAGGCATGCTTGTTCCCTGAACAGGAAGCTCTGGTGCCACATGACAGGCTGGCTTCACCAGGAGGACCTGAACTTCGGAGCTTTGTTTTGCATTTCTTTCCAAGTCTCCTGCCGTCACATCGTGCTGCATTGGAGAGGAGAGGGCAGGCAGCCGAGCAGGCCCTGCTATGGCCTGCCACTGTGTGTCTAGAGGCTGGCAGGAGACGGGATTTGTGAAGGAGTTTCCCCTTATGCTCCTTGGGAATGAGACATTTCTTCCTGGGGCCTGAATGCACTGTCTCACAGAGTCTCTTCCCGGCCGTGGAGACTACTGTGCTTTTGGGGGTTGGCTCTCTTCCTCTGTCCTGGCTGACGACCAGCCTTCTAGAACTCAGCGGTGGCATGATCTCTTCACCTGTCATGTGTTTCAGGGCCCTGTTTGATTATGATCGGACTCGGGACAGCTGCCTGCCAAGTCAAGGACTCAGTTTCTCTTATGGTGACATTCTGCACGTCATTAATGCCTCTGATGATGAGTGGTGGCAAGCGAGGCTGGTGACCCCCCATGGAGAAAGTGAGCAGATTGGTGTGATCCCTAGTAAAAAGAGGTGAGTTGTCAAGGTTTTTAGCAAGGCTTTTCCTGACTTCTTGTTGTCTCTCTCTCTCTCTCTGTCTCTCTCTCTCTCCTCTCTCTCTCACTCTTTTCCTCTCTCTCTTTCTCTCTGGTTTGTGAGACAATGATCTCACTCTGTAGCACAGACTAGCCTGGAACTTCCTGTGTAGCCTAGGCTGGCCTCAAACTTGCTGAAGTCCTCCTGCCTCTGCCTCCTGAGGAATCAGCCGTGCTCCAGCAGACCAGGCTTGCTTGGTTGTCTTGGTTGGCCTGGCCTACAGTGAGTTCCTTGAGGGCATCGCACAGGCCTTGTCAGGCCTTTTAGAAAGGAGTCGGTACTTGGGGCATGGTGTTCACTGAATGAGGCAGGATGGTTGTTGTGCCCGCCACAGCCCATTGCTGAGCCCATGTGCTGGCACTAACTGGACTTCCTGACTCCCAAACAGGGTTGAAAAGAAAGAGCGAGCTCGATTGAAAACTGTGAAGTTCCATGCCAGGACAGGGATGATTGAGTCTAACCGGGTAAGTGGGGACCCCCATCCAAGGCAGTCAGCCAGGGTATAAAGAGGGGTGAGAGGCTTGGAGTTTGGCCTGATGTGAAGGAGAACTGGGAAGCCTGGAGGGCTGTCTTTCTCAGGGGGCTGGCTCTGCACTGCTAGGAAACTGCCTGCTCTTCAGTTAGTGTGCGGCCCTGCTGTCGGGGGGGGCTGGCTCAGGAAGGGGTGGGGCTGGATGACTCGGTGGGCAAGATGAAACCACTTCCGGTGTCCCCCCGGCAGCAGACCCTGCCAGAGCTGGGGAGACCCTGGGCATAACCTGGCGTTGTCATCTTGCCAAGAAGACCAGCTCCAGAGTTTGTGCTTGCCCCCAGATAGGACAGGGCAAGGGCACTCTTCCACCATTTTTTATGAGCTCTGGAGGCCAAAGAACTTGTGAAGCAATAGCGGGAAGAAAGGCATGGAGTAGATGACTGCATCAGCGCACCTTAGGGCCGCGTCTAGGAGGCAGCAGTGACCTGTGTTCTGTAGGAAGGCCAGGGAGTGATCCCGGACTAGGTAGAGCATCTACCATCCCCGCCACATTCTCCTGTGAACGTGATTTTCCTCTTAACATCAACTTTCATTTAATCTCATAGACTCCATTTGTGAAAGATGGTCTTTTATTTAGTTCACCATTGTCTCCATTTTAGTTTTTCTCGCATGCTTTAAAATCCATTGTTGTTTTTTTTTTTCTTCTGTCCTTCCCCTCCATCTTCATGTTCTTTCACAGTCGGTCAAAACGAAACGTAAAAAGAGTTTTCGCCTCTCTCGAAAGTTTCCATTTTACAAGAGCAAAGAAAACATGGCCCAGGAGAACAGCATACAGGAACGTAAGTAGCGGCAGAGTCCAGAGAGCAGACCATTCACAGCCCTGTCTTCTCATCCTCAGTTGCCCCTCCCCTCAGAAGGAGCTGGTGGCCGCCCCAGTGCTTGTCTGCGCACACACCTGCTTACCTGTAATCAGCATAGAACTTCGCCCGCACAGGGAGATGTTGGGGCTTCTTTGTACGGCCCCTCACTTAGACTGAGTGTTGTAGACTCTGAGGATGGCCCAGGCACCTGTGCGGGAAGTGTGAGACAGAGCTGTGCTGTGGTGATAAAGAATGGTTTGCAGCTAGTACCAGGGTTAGAAAATGGTTTTTTCAAGAGAACAAGATCAAGGAACTACGTGTTGCTCTCCTGGCTTCCACCTCTTGTGTTTTCTTTCTCTTAATTTCATTCATGTATGTTAAGAGAAGAGCCTGTCCCTCCCCAGATCCCTAAAGTCAGGGGCTGCTTCTGGAATGCCATGTGTGTGCAAGCATACAGGACACCCACATGACTCAAAGCATGTTATGTCAGGGTACTTGCAGAGCCAGTTACCACAAGAAAACATTCCTGTTCACATAAGTTGATGTGGACACAGTGTTGCTCAGCATTATCTAAATAAAGATTTATTGAGAAACACAAGGCTGGTTTGGTAGAACAGGCTACAACACTAGGCCTCGTTAGGAAACAGTTCAATCCTGCTAAATCACTTACCCTACCACATGCCTCAGAAATTAGTTGCTCTGACAGTAACCTTAAACACCATGTCAGGTTTATAGAGTCGTTTCTCATTCATGTCATTGTGAAATTGTGAATTGTGAGTGTCTCATTTACCAATCACTCCTCCATCTTTCATGGAGCAATCTTGTCATCCAGAGCTGTGGGGTCTGACAGGAGACTGACTAGTTCTGGTAGAAAATGGCCCCTAGTAGGCCCCCCTGGTTCGTGATCATGATATGTGTGGGTTGTGGCTACCTGGGGTAGCCCTGATAGAACAAATGAAGTCTTCATCCACATGAAGACTAGGGCTTACTGCTCAGTGACAGGGGATAGAGGAGGCTGATTCTGCTTGTGAGCATGGGAGTCTGAGAGAAAAAGATCTGAGGTAATGTTGCCACAGTTTACCACAGAAGCCCAGAACCTCCTCATGGAGCCTAGCCTGGGGAGATGTTACTGTTTACTGGCCTAGCCAGTTGGGGGTGCCCACTGGCCATTAGGGTTGCAATTTTCTGGTGCCTGTTTTCCAGAAACCCAAGTTTAGGGAAGCTTTGGACACCACACCACAGAGAAGTTTGCTTTGAAGGGCTTGGACAGATTGGAGTAGTATGGGGGGAAGTTCCCAGGGTGATGCTAATGTTGTCTGCAAATAGACATGTTTCTTTCGTGCACCAATGGGAGATGTGTTCCAGGGGCAAAGCAGAGACCTGGACGCTACAACTGTAAATTTGGTCAAAGAAGGTATTTTTAAGCCTTGGAGTGTTGCCTGTCACGTGTGATGGGGATATAGGACATAGACTACCTCAGGAAGCCGGTCTATTCCAAGGCCTTTTGGCCACAACTGAATCACCAGGGCCAGACAGCTTATCTGAGATGGGCTATTCTTTCTCCAGCAGATGACTTCACCTTACTGTAGTTCTAAGTCTTCATGGGACTTTATATACTCCTATCGCTAATGCTCACCTGCCTCTGTATTCTTCCTTCCCTCGTTTTTCTGTTTTCTCTTTCCCCTGGTTCTCTCCCTTCCCCCCTCCCCTTCTTGTCCCCTCCCTGTCCCTGCTGTCTGTGAAATCAGGACTTCCCTGGGTTAAGTGACGATTATTATGGAGCAAAGAACCTGAGTAAGTCCAACCTACACACCATTAACTGTATTTGTGGCATGAATGGAGATCATGGGGTGGGGGTGTAGGGCACCTGGGTGAGAGTAGAGGGTGAGGGAGGGCAGTGTTTGTGAGACCCTTTCCCATGGTAGGAGGAAATGTGTGTGCCTTCAGTACCATTGTCCCTGGTATTCTAACAGACTCTAGCATTCCTGTCCGTCTTTTCCTTCTACACCTGTGAGCGGCAGGGCATGAGCTGAGTGGCCCCATAGAAGTGAGGTGGCTCTAGGTGCATGATCAGGGTGAGTTCTCAGCTGATGTTTAGCTTCCTGCAGACAGTGGGAACCTGCTCGTTGCATCTTCTCCAAGTAACCCTACAGCAAAGAGTCAAGGTTAGGAACTGCAGCTTTTCTAGTCCTTCTAACTGGGGACCGAGTGAACCCCACATCTGAGCTGTCCCACGGGTCCAGGTGTTACCATAAGGCCAAGGCCACCTGTTGTCCCTAGAGCATCTCTAAGGGGCCCAGATGGCTTGGTGGGGCTACCCGCACCACTTAAGGGCCATGTATAGTTAGGATTTTATCTCAGCAAAGCTCTGCCTGACATCTCCATTCTGGAACTTAGGCCAGATTGGGGACTAGGAAGGCCTAGATGAAGGCTCCTTAGCAGGCATCCTTGCTTACTGCAGGTATCCACACGACAGCCTTCTGGGTGGGTTCTGTCCACATACGTTTTCCCTCAGTAAAGGATAAAGGTGGAAGACACAGGAGCTGTCCTTGGGGCTATGCAGGGCCGAGCAATGTGTGACAACTCACAAGTCGCTGGGGACGTGGGCACAGCATATCATGGTCCTGGCTGAAACGAGCAGCATCTCTCCATAGTTTGGTGTGTCTGTGTCTCATTTCCATTTGCCTGCTGTCCTTTTGAGAGGGCTGCCATGTCTGCCTCCTGTGAATGCGGCTCTTCGCTTGAGCTTTCTCCGCCCACACTCCTAGATGGGCTGGTCCCAACTGTCTGTGATGGGGGGGCTGCCTTGTCTCGCAGACAGTCGTGCTGCCTTGTTGTCTCTATGTATTTGACATGTGTTTTGTGGTGGATCGAGGCATCCCCCCTCACTGCTGAGGCCAGGCTCTCTTCAGCAATGGTAGAAAGGAGGTTATGGGTCCCACCGAAGGCCAGAGTAGTGTTCCTGGTGGCTGTTCCATCATCCAGTGATGAGCCGCTAAGTTGGAGAGTGTCACCCAATTCTGTACTTTTGGTGGCTCTGTCTTGGGAGAAAATGTGTGAGCAGCAGCATGCCTGGGCTTTTCTCTTTGACTGTCCCTCTTTCTTCCCTGCCCATTAGCCTTGGGAGATGAGTTCTGAGACAGGATTTGGAAAGCATCCAAATGAGCTGGCTTGATTCAGATGAAAGGAAATAAGGCTCCTAGTGACCGTAGAGGGACTTGGCAAACTGAGTGGGCTCTGGGGACATGGAGGAGATGGCCAGCACATCAGGATTGGAGCTGTGCTTCCCCGTTGTTTGCCTGGATGTGGCAGGCCTCCTGTGGCCTGACTTGCTTGGCCGCTCAGTGTCTCACTCCTGGCGCATTTGAGGTTGTGCTGCATGGGACCTCTCAGCGGTGTGTTCTGAATTGGAGTCTCTTTCTTGTTGGCTTGCAGAGGGAGTGACCTCCAACACCAGTGACAGCGAGAGCAGTTCCAGTAAGTGTGTGTCATGCCCCCTGTCCTGTAGCTCCCCCATGTCTCCCAGCCATCATCACGCCAGTGTCGCACCGCTGCCATCCCCGCTCAGAGGCTGCTGCTCCTTTTAGCCATGTACACTTGGAGCCCTGGAGATGCTGTGGCCGGTTCATTCACTTGGTTGGATGAAGTTTGTGAATTAGAGAGAGAATAAGCCCCTTAGCTCTGGCCAGGACCTGACTTGAAACCGTCCCTGGGGTATTGGGGGAAGGGTGAACTGCCCGTGATCAGGTCCCTGCCATGGGCATGTAGGCTGCTGAGACTGCCAGGGTTACAGATTCATTCAGAGACCAAAAGTAAAATGGCTCCCGACTTCCATCTGCCTTTTCTGGGCTCCTAGGACCACTTTAACTTCTGGTTGGGTTACATAGTCAGGAAGGACTTTCCCAATCTGCCTTGGGAGTGCCTATGACTACAGCATTGAAGCCACAGTTCAAACCTCCCAAGCTTTGGGAACATTGGCCTTTGAGGAGCTGCAGTGACTAGAGGTCTTAAATAAAAACTCCACCCAGAAGTCTCCTTCTCCACCAGAGAAGCCCTGTAGCAAGTATCCTGTGACTCCATGCGGACGTCACTGTCTCTCCTGGTACCGCTGGCAGCTAGCTTGGGGGACCATAGGCACCCAGCACCAAGTCTTGGCAACTCTTTTAGGAAGACTTCATCATTGCCAGGTTGTAGGGGGGTCCACCATGAGCAGAGAGCAGGCTCAGCATTGCTCTTAAAGGGCACTGGGAGCTTAGCTCAGATGTGCACCACTTTTCTAGACGCTACTTAGAGGTGTGAGGTGGGCAAATCAATAGACCCTTAAGGGGGCAACGTTGGGCTGCAGCTTTGGGATTGGCCTGAGAGTCTGGACTCGGGTAAGGTGACTCTGGCGAATGTGCTTCAACCAGTTGGAGCTTCTCTGCGATTCTCTTCAGTGGCCACTGGACATAACCAACTAGTACCTCTAAGAAGTAGTTCCCTAAAGCTTGGGGTGCTTTGCTGGAGACTTCTAGGCTTCTGGGTCTCGGCCCATAGTTGGGCACCATTTCACCGAGTGAAAACAACCCAGCCCACGGCTGGTGGATGGCTTCTTAGCCTTCTTGCCAACAGAAAGTGATACTGTTTTGTGGTGGGTGTGGGGTGTGGTGAATGCTGTATGCAGCCGGTCCCATCATAAAGTGCTAATGTGTCTCCCTCTTTCATTGCAGAAGGACAAGAGGATGCTATTTTGTCATATGAGCCAGTGACACGGCAAGAAAGTAAGCCCCCTTCTGAGAGTCTCGCCTGTGTGCCAGTCTCCCAGTCACGGGGCTCAGGACAGAGGGTAGCTGAGGGCCAGCAGAGGAGGAAGCCTGGCCCATCCAGCCATTGGCTTCCCCCTAGCATCACTGGGCAGATGCCATGCACACACCTCTTGTGACACTTTGGCCCACTGCTAGGAGGCCTTCCAAAGGGCGGCAGATTTTTGAGGAAAGCATTTTGGAGGCAGCTGTTGCTGTAAAGGGGGAGGGCCTGTATCCTCCCCTGGGTGTCTGCTTTGCCAGAGCCTGTGTGGAAATGTTTCCTGAATCTGTTGGAAAGGGGAAATGCTTCTGATTTTTCAGACTTGTCTGAACTTAAGATTGTCAAATTTAAAGGTCCTTTGAGGTCTTTACAGTTAAAAGCCAGAGACTATTGGAGTTGCTTCACCTTGTCTGAGTGGTAGCCACCAGCCTCTGTACGCAGAGGTGGGGCAGGCTGCCCTGTGGGGCCTCTGTTCACTGTGTTGTGCTCTCCCTCCCCAGTTCACTATGCCAGGCCCGTGATCATCTTGGGCCCAATGAAGGACCGAGTCAACGATGACCTGATCTCTGAGTTTCCACATAAATTTGGATCCTGTGTGCCACGTAAGAGCCCAGGCAGACCCAGAGGAGTGAGGTTTGGTACCCTGGGAAGTATATACTTTAAGGAAAGGGTCCAGGGTCGGGGCCTTTGGGGACTTCCTGTAAGAGAGTAAGTAGCCCCAGTTGTCCCCAGAGTAGATGGACCTGGTCGGGTTGACATCCAACCTGGCTGCTTGCCTTATGCTGTGCAGTGAAAGTTTGGGTGCTGATGGTCAGGATTGATTTTACAGTGGGGAGGCCCATCATTGTTTGGGTTTTTGTTTCTTTGTGGTGCAGTTTGAGGGATGCTTTGTTGGGGTTCCCGAACTCCCACGCCTACTTTTGTGCCCTCCGCCAGGCCATGTCTTGGGAAGCCTCACCTGTTTGGTCCATGTTAACCTCAGGCCCCCTGTATGTAATATCTGGAGTTTGGAAGAGAAGTAGGCCAGACAAAAATCTTCCCAAATGCTTTTTCTCATTCATCTGAAAAATTTGTAGTGGCCTTGTGGCCCTCCTGTGAGAAAGAGTGAAGTTGGCTTTTATAACCCAGATCATTGCCTTTGGGGCACACTACATTTCCTTTCTTCTTCCCTCCCTCCCTCCCTCCCTCCCTCCCTCCCTCCCTCCCTCCCTGCCTCCCTCCCTCCCTCCCTCCCTCCCCCCTGCAGACACCACCCGGCCTCGGCGTGACAATGAAGTCGACGGGCAGGATTACCACTTTGTGGTTTCCCGGGACCAGATGGAGAAGGACATCCAGGACAACAAGTTCATCGAGGCGGGCCAGTTCAACGATAACCTCTACGGGACCAGCATCCAGTCAGTGCGGGCAGTTGCAGAGAGGGTAAGCAGAGGAGGGGCTCTGACTGCCCTTGAGCCACGGGGAAGACAAATGCCGAGGCCTGGCATCCACGCGCATCCACGTGCCTGCCACAGTGCTGAGCAAAGAAAGCTCTGGTGTCCCTCCGCGTGCCAAGCCCCCAGTCATGGCGATACGCCTCTGTTGTGCAACTTTCACTGGAGTGCCAGCCACCGGGCAAAAGGCCCCTAGGGAGCAGTGGCCTTTTCTGGTTTATAAAGCCCATGCTCATCAGACTTCTTGTCACTGGGACAAAACAACTTGGAGGACCGATTGAGTTTGGCTTCCGAGGTTTGTCACTTGTGCTGCTGTGGACGTAGTCAAGCCGAGCTGCTTACGAGCTGCCTGGCTCAGGTCGAGCAGGGAGCACAGAGATCCTGGTGCTCGGGGAACTTCCTCCTTCCCCTTTTGTTCCATCTGGGGTTTCCAAGGCCACGGACAGCAGTTCTCTCCCTGAGTTAATCCTTTCTGGGAAGGCCCTCACAGGCACAGCAGAGAGCTTCACTAATCTCGAAGGTACTTCTTAATCCGATCTATTTAACGATCATGAACCGTCACAGAACCAAGAAGTAGGCCCTGAGAACGTCTCCCAGTTCCCCCCAGCTTGCGGCTTCGAATGCCCTGGATTTCTCGGTGGGGCCCTCTAGCCGGGGACGGGATGACCGACGTGGGTCTGCTTTTGCAGGGCAAGCACTGCATCTTAGACGTTTCCGGCAACGCTATAAAGAGACTGCAGCAAGCACAACTTTACCCCATTGCCGTCTTCATCAAGCCCAAGTCCATTGAAGCACTTATGTAAGTGTCCATGGGGCTCAGGTGACCTTGGAGAGGGAAGAGAGCAGACTGCTTGGGCAGGGGTGGGACCCAGACAAAGCCCGGCGCCAACTGAATGCCTGCTGTTCCTCCTGTTCGGGGCCTGGCCATGCTCCTCCCAGCTGGGCTTTGGGACTTGGAGGTTCTGAGGGGGGAGTTAGCCACGGGCTCTTCTAAGGGGGCTGTTGGGCCGATTTTTAGGAAAGGTAGAACATCTTGTTGCGTGAATTAAAACATAGGCTCTCCTTTAGAAATGGATTGCTTCTGTGTCTCTGGCAGGGAAATGAACCGACGGCAGACATATGAACAAGCAAATAAGATCTTTGACAAAGCCATGAAACTGGAGCAAGAGTTTGGAGAGTACTTTACAGGTGAGAATTCAGGGGTCCGAGTGGTCATGCGTCTGTGAGGTCAGCCAGACACCCCTCAGGGAGACAGACTTAGGCAGAGCTAAAATGCCTGGGGACTCTGCCGTCCCTGAGCACAGGCCTTTCCCCAGGCACTGAGGTTTCCTGTCAGCCACCGCGTTAGCACAAGCCACTCCCAAGCACCGCTCTTGTCTGTTGCTTTGTTTCTTGTTTTCTGGCTCTGAGAGATGGCAGGTTCCTTTGTCTCTTTCCCTCCCTGCTTTTCCTCCTGATAGTTTTTTTTCCTTGCATGCTTTGGTGCTGAATAAATGTTTGTTGATGGTTTCTTAGTGTAGTATTGAAGTTGTCTGTCAGTCTGCCTGTGTGTACATGTCACAGGTACACGTACTTTAGCAGGCCAGTTCTTTTTTTTTTTTTTTTTTGGTTTTTTCGAGACAGGGTTTCTCTGTGTAGCTTTGCGCCTTTCCTGGAACTCACTTGGTAGCCCAGGCTGGCCTCGAACTCACAAAGATCCGCCTGGCTCTGCCTCCCGAGTGCTGGGATTAAAGGCGTGCGCCACCACACCCGGCTAGCAGGCCAGTTCTTAAAAGGTGAGGAAGGTTCCCTTTAAAGTACAGTACTGGATGTACAGTGCAGGCGGTAATGAGTGATTCAAGTAAGGATCATTGGGTCAGCCAAGGAAGGGATTCAGATGTTCTTTATGTACTATGGGTCTTTGGGGTCCTTTTCACCATCCACATCTCTGTCCTTGTTTGTCGGGATGACCCCTGACACAGCAGCTGTCATGGTCCCTAGGAGCTCTGTCTCTTGCCAGAAACTGTGGCTTTCCGCTCTTCGCCTGCATAAGTGGGGTTTTCCAAATCTTTGGGTGAAGCTGCTTTAGAATTTGAGGCTGCCAGCCCATGGCAGACAAGAGCAATGGGAACTTCAGTGTCGGGCATGCGGTGGGTACTCAATAGACATCTTTACAATAAGCACATTTCCTGTTCCCTGCTAGTCTCCCTGTCTCTGGGAGTTGACGTCCAGCCCTGGGCTCACCAAGCCAGCTACAGTTCTGTCCGAACTCTAGACAGTTAACTCACGAAGTCAGATGCAGGTTTCTGTGAACGCCCATCACAGCCCAGGGACATTACAGGAGGGTTGGTTGTTAAGGGAGGCGGGACGGCTAGGCCTGGGGCGGGGGGCGGTCCCGGAGCACAGGGATAATTTTTCCTTCTCTTTCCCCTTCAGCCATTGTACAGGGTGACTCACTGGAAGAGATTTATAACAAGATCAAACAAATCATCGAGGACCAGTCTGGCCACTACATTTGGGTCCCATCCCCTGAAAAACTCTGAAGAATCCCCGCCAACCATTCTCTTGTGAACAGAAGAAACCAAGTCCCTCTTCCCTCCTTCCTCCTCATTCCTGTCCCCATGGGGACACCAAATGACTACTGTTCTTGTCCCCCTTTTTAGATATGTCAAAAATTGAGTTTTCTAGTCCTGTTCTTTTTTAAAACCTTTTTGTTTGGTTCTAGTTTCTTTTTTGGGATGATGCCATCTCACCCATCATGTGACTGTGCCCATTCCTGCATGGACCTTTCCCAAGCGCTAGCACAGGTGCAAATCCATCAGAGTTGTTTTCATAAACACCCAGCAGAAGTGAAGCGAAGCGAAGAGAGGACAGGAGGACTGATGGAACGACAGACTCTGGACAACTGCACAGCTTGTGAAGTGAGCGAGACAGCCCGCGAGGGGAGGTGCTCCCGGGCACTAATACCCTGGACGGCTGCCTTGCAGCTCGGAACGGCGCAACGTAATGGCGACAGAAAGTATCTTATTTATATATAGATATATATATGTAATTTATATAAAATATATAGAAATTATTATATATATATATTATACACTCTCCTATAATATATATATATATATTCACCTACATTGGGACTAGAAAATCTATGGAGACGTCCATCAGTGGTACTATGTTATTAGAGAAATGCTTTAATTTTCGTATTCCAATCAGACGACATCTCATGGTCCACCTGGTTGGGAAGGGGTTGACAACAGTACTAAGTGCTGTACCAAAGCACTCACTCGAATTTGGTCATTCTCTTCCGAGCTAAGGTTCGCTCCAGGTGGGGCCGACCTGCAGCATGGGAGAAGGGGCTTTGGCTGGGAGCTTGCAATCGGAGACTTGGCTGAAAGCAGTGGCTGCCCCTGGGGGCGGCCATTCCTGTGCAGAAAGAGAGAATGAATGGCTAATGATGCTCCGGATGACATTGCCTATCGTTTTATGCCGCCTGACGTGTCTGCATGAGAGGTTTCCTTTTTGTTCATTTTTAAGCTGCTCTTAAACCAAAACCATGTTGTGCTCCTGTGTCAGCCTTTTCATTCTTCCAGATTTTACTTTTTCTCTTGAAGTGAATGCGTAGAATCCTATTTGCCAGTGTTCTAAAGCTTGTGAGGTGTTGTGAAGGAGCCAGGCCTGGGGTGCAGCCGTAACTTCGGCCTGGCCATCCCGTCAACAGAGGGAAAGCAGGGGCTGGTGAGGGCAGGGAGTAGAAGCCCAGGCTTGGAGGTCACCGTGCTGGACTAGCCGCGGGTCCCTTCATGGGGCCACTGGCAGGGACAGGGAGGTGCTTGCCTTCCGGCTCTGTGCTGGGACCGTGGAAGAGCGCCGGGCGTGGCCAGCCATGTAGTGAGTTGGATTTGGGTTCTTTTCTTTTGCAGCTGCTCCATTCGCCCTAGCCCAGCCCCCTCACCAACAGCTGGTAGCTTACTGTTTCTTCGAGAAGAAAGTAGACTTTAATGCTGTAAATTTGAGCTGTAGAGCTAAGACTCGCTTACTGGTGAGCTGTGAAATCTTGTTGCTTTTTTCCCCAGAGTCTGATGGCAGTGACTGGTCCAGGTAGTTTTCCTCCCGCCGCCAGGGCAGGCAGCAGGTGTGGTCCAGGCCCTCCCCCACCCCACTGTGCTCCTTCGAAGCCAACGTGCCTCCCTCACCTCCACACTGGAGGGATGACGCAGGGGAGAACCTAGAATTGCTTGGCCCTCAACTGGGTTAGGACCATTGCAGGTGACTCGGTGTTGTCGACACTCTAAAGCATACCAGCCACATTCAGGAACTCTCTGGTCACAGGTATCCTACCAGCATAATGAGGCTAACTGTGACACGTGGGGCCCACATTTAGGAGAAAGAAAAGGCAGCAGCTTTCTCTTGGGCAGTACACTGGATTGAAGGCAAAGAGGGATAAAGTGACAGATGACCTTGACTCTTATGGGGAGGGAGCGAGCAGGGAGTGCTGATTCTCTGATGGAAACTGACATGTCTGAACAATGCTCAGCCCTCCCTCCCTCCCAGGGAAGAAAAGCAAAGATTCAAAGTAAGCATGATAATAGTTGGTTTACCAGTGTTCCTTCCAAGGAGACATATATTTTTTAATAAATGATAGTTGCAATGAACCATGGCTCCGAGACCTTTTTGAAGTCTTGTGTAGGGTGGTTGGGGCCCTGCAGCAGGAAGGCCGACTCAGACCAATGTTTCCTCGAGATGGGGGAGGGGCTGGCCCGGCAGTCCTGGAGAAGAGTGTGACCCTGGGCGGTGCTGGATCCTTTGCTAAAACAAGCTAAAAGTGTCTACTTGGGCCTCACCCTGGCCCAGAAGCTGCCCTTAATACCACCAGCTGCATAGGGGCCATGTCCTCGGTGGCAAAATGCTGCCACTTTTCTAAAAGTTAGGTGTGGTGGGAGGTGCCGCCCTAACACCGATGCATGCTACAGACGCAGCAGCCAGGCTGGCAGCCAGGCTGGCAGCGCAGAACTCAGAGGGATGGGAAGAGAAGGCCGCCTGGCTGCCAGCTACCCCTCGACCACAGTGGAGGTGGGGTGTGCCCAGGTGGGGAGGGTGGCAGTCCTCCTTGGGACCCTCAAAAGCTACAAGAAGTGCTGGGAGCAGGTATTTCTGACTATGGCTAATGCCGTGCATGCAACTCGTGGGAAGAAAGCTGAGGTGGTGCGGCCATAATTAAGGTACAAGAGGAAAACCTGAATGGTTGAGCCACCCCTAAGGTGTGTGGGCTGAGCCCCAGGAGGAATGATTACCTTCTCTCGTTTGTTGGGTTTCATGGTATGCACAGTGCTTGCCTCTATACATTCTCTTATTTGTTAGAAGGGAGCCCCCAAAAAAGAGAGCCCCTGAAGAGCTCTGTAGGGTTGAGGAAATTCATATTGACGCGTGCAAAGGGAATTCAGAGTTGCTGGCCCGTGATGGCACTGTGCTGAGAGTCTGTCTTCACACTTGATGGCCCAGCCAAAGGAAGTACAGCTGGAGAACAGTGAGCCCCACCACAAGAGAACAACTGAGGAACTTGGAAATGCCAAAGGGAGACAGGCCTCGAGTGTGGGGCCTGCCTGCCTGCCAGCCAGCAGTACCCTGTGTCTGTGGAAAGTCAGCTGGGGTCTTCTCAAGTCTGCTGCTGACTGCAGCCAAGCCCGACCAAATTTCTTCTCCATCTCTAACAGGAAGAACTCAAAATAGCCACAGGATGATACCCATAACTAAATAAAACCCTTCTTCAAACAAACACCAATGACCAACTTTATCCGAGTTGGGAAGTGCTTTTAAACATTAGCTAGTGACAGTCAACTCTACCGGAAGCAAGTGTAGAGGTGAGGGGCCAGGGATGAAGCTAAGGACATGGAGAACTTGAGGACTGGGACAGCCTGACAGAAGGTGGGCTGGGGGGGAGCCCCGGCCTCCCGCAGAACAGTCACGGCTAAAGGCCACCTGAAGGGGACACGCCTGCCCACTTCTAGGCGCTTGAAGGCAAGGGAGCAATGAGATGGACAGGGTTCCCAGCATCCACTTTTTAGTGCTGAGCACGGCACAGGCCTGGAGGCCTTGTTCTCCACAGGGCTGGGCCCTGGCACTTAGTCTGGCCACTTCTCGGGGTTTGTCGGGCAGCCCGGGTTCCGGCCGGGCATCCAGGCCCTCAATTCCACTGATCTCTTCATCCGTTCCGTCCTTTCCTTGGCACCTCTCGGACCAAGTACTGTCATTGCAAATGGCTTCTGAAGCTCCAGTTCCGATGTCCTCAAAAGCCTCTGCTTCCAAGAGAAAGCAAACCTGGCCCCTCCCCGTCCTGATTCCTCCCCAGAGGTGGGGCTACCCTGTCAGAAACTAGACCTTCCCAATGACACCCCAACTACTTTGTATATGCAGAGCCCTCATGGCGGGGCACAGTGATCCCCCTCGTGGGGTTTCCATGTTTGTCAGGCTGCATGAGCTACTCGGAGGGCCAGGGACAGGAGGTGTGCTGCTTGCCACACTGTCCACCTCCAGGCGACAAACCTCGGCTGAGCCCAGTGCTCTCCGTCGTGGCCTAGCTGTCAGACCTTGGCTTTTTTCTTCATGGTAGTCCCCTCCAGCCATTTGCTTTCCACCAATAACCCCCCCCCCCCCACACACACACCCTGGGTCTTTGTTCACGCTCCTCCCCTGCCTGGAAATGCCCACTCCCCACCAGTTACCTAGAAGACCCCTTAGTATGTCAAGACTTGGTCCAAGACTCTCAATCATTCCATGCTGCCTCTCCCAGGCGCCTCCCCCTCTCCCAGGCGCCTCCCCCTCTCACAGCGAGATAGAATTGACCTCTTCTTGTGTGCGTTGTCATCTCTGTCACCATCCACACATGTGGCTTCCTTCATCTACTGTCAAAGCCAGCCGTGAAGGAGATGTGCCTTACTATCATTCTCCGGGTAAGGAAACTGAGGCACAGTGTGGTCATGTGGCTAATAAGCGAGAGAACCACGAGGCAAACAGAGCCTGCGGCTACAGCAGCCTGTCCCTTTGCTCAGGACATGGGGACATCGTCCTGGCCCTGTTCATGTGCCTGCCTGCTCTGCCTTCACACATACCCCCAAGTGCTGCCCCAGAGGGTGAAGCAGGTGGAGGAGCCGCAGTCCGCTCAGCCCTGGGGACAGGACTCTGACCAGGTCCCCGCCTGTGGGCGATGCTTCGCTTTCTGAGCTTGCATCTTCCATCGGGCTCTTGCTCCATTTGCTTGATTTCTAGTCACCTTTAACCCCTTCGTCTCGCTCAGCTCATGCCTCTCCTTTTCACTCCGCTGGCCTACCCAGAGCTACCTGGCCACCCGCCCTGCACCACGTACAAGCGATGATGACACTGGTGCTCACCTAAGGCTGGCCTCTAACGGCAGGCACCTGAGAGCCGTCCGAGGCCAGCTTTCACTGTCCCCAGCAGGAAATTCCAAGACCCTAGAAACATGACAGGCCCTGCCCCCACTCAGGACAGGGGATTACATTTAGCCCTGAGCACAACCCTCCCCTTCCACGGGCTCGCTCAGCTGGCAGCTCTGGCCCTGTCTCTCTGAATGCAGCACATTTTCCTAGCCCTGGGCTCAATGCTGCTCTGATCAATCCTTGGGTCATCATATAGACTTTGCAGCCAAAGCCGGTTGACGACGACTCTTCCACAGAGTTCTTTGTTGCTATCCCTGCTCCGCCCTGTATGTCCAGAGCTGCTGCTTGCCGAGCACTTACTGACGGCATAGAAAGACAAGGACCCAAGAAGAACAGTCCCGGTCTGAAGGAGCCTGGGATCTAGCCGGGAACAAGGAACCACCACAGTTTTCCATCAGGGCGAAGGGGAGGAAGGAAATATACAGGATGGGGAATTTGCTTAGAAAAGGTGCACGAGGACAGCATCTCTGGAGGTGATACTCAGCTTGAGACCTTCAATATCTGCGGGAACAAGCCAGCGGGAAGGAGCTGTGAGAGGGGGGAGGGACAGGTTTTGCTGAGCACCCAACACTACACTGGCTGCGGTCTGCTCTTGCAGTCTTCCGGCCCCATAGCCCCCATAGCTCTTGAAAGTGTACTCCTTACTTTATGACCTAGGAGCAAGGCCCCTGTCTGAAGTCTTTGTAGCCCACATCTCTTCTGTTCAAAGTCTTGAACTTCAGCTGAAATGTCACCATCCATGCTACTATCATTGACCTCTCAAGTACCCCCCCCTTGCATCCTTCTAGTGGTTTCCATGGACTGACTTTTTTGTATGTTAAAATCACATTTCAGTACAAATAAAATATCACCATAGATGTTTGTCCATATGTACCTCTCAAACTAGATAGAATGCTTCTAGAAGGCCTGGAGTGGGTCTGGTGTAGCTTCCCATTCCCTGCAGCAGCTAACACCTGCCCTGTACATTACAGGTGCTAGCTAATTTCCCTTTCTGGGCCTCAGTTTACTTGAAACTATAAGGTATTGGGCAGATGATCTCAAGGCACTCCGAGCTCTAATACTTACTGAAAATGATTCCGTAGAATTCTAAAGGGTGTGACTTTGCTAAATCCTTGACAAAAAGTTCATGTTTTTGTGAACTTGCACTTAAAACCAATGAAACGGGTGAGATGGATAAGAGCGTAAGAACCGCTGTTGAAGAACAGGCTTTCTTAACACACAACCAAACCCGACTTACTTATTGCTAGGCTAGGGGCTTTCTTCTAAGGAGAAAGGGAACAAATGGGGAAACTCTTTCTATTGGCTGGTCAGAGGGGTCAGACTCCAGAACAGACTGGAAAAATTAGCTCTGCGTTAGAATAGATTCTTTGAGTTTTATAAAGAAGTTATGCTAGGAAAATTCAGGAATGAAGGTTGAAAAAAAAAAAAACCCTAGATGCCTGCCTTCGGAGCGATGAGGGGGTCCTTAGCCTGAATAGGGGTACTGAAGCAGCAAAGGTGACAGGGTAGCAATCTTGGGTCATACTAACCAGGTGTGGGTCCTGCTCCCGGTGGGTGTCCTGTAGCTAGTGGAGGGCTCGGTTGTCTTCCCGGTGAGATTTCTTATAGAGCATGGCTGAGGGGTTAGGCACAGAGTGAGTGACCCCAAAGCAGCATATCACCCAAAGCCTCACCTCAGACAAATGGCGTCTCCATAGGAGCACAGATGGAATCGATTTACACCGTATTGTTATTGCCTCCAGAGACCACGAGGCTTACATACAGCTTTGAGAGAACTGGAGGGCGTGGCTAGAATCTTAGGTGAGGTTCTGATGGCCCTCCCCACTGCCCTTTTTAGGAGGGAATGTCAACAAGTCCAATCTGGAAGGCCTTTGCAATGAGTCAGCGGCTCCGATCAAGGTGGTAATGGCTGTTCTGCACCGAGGACATCAGTCTGTAACTCTCTACCCCTTCTGCATCTCTGAGTCTTTCCGCCCCACCTCTTACCTGTCCCCTGAGCCTTGGAGGGGATGATAGAGAGGACTATTTTCTTCCATTTGGCTGAGCACTGGGCCACTGCTCCAGCAAGTTGCTTACTCTTGAGTAGCCTGGCCAGTTAGTTACGTCTCTACAGTAGCTACTATTCACAGCAAAAACAAGCCTTCCTGATCTAAGCTGATAGTTGCAATAATCTATGTGCATAAATATATTTAGACGGCAACGGGGCAGGAACACTCTATCTATTTAACAACAACAGTTTCTTTCCCACTATGACCTCCTAGGCCACAGGTTTGGGTCTGGCTCACAGTACCAGATATGAATTCCCCTCCAATGGAGAAGGCCATTGGAAAGTTGCTGCTTGCACCCATAATGCTACTATATTTTGCCTACAGCGTCGCCAATGTAGCATGCTGGGTTAGCAGAGTGGAGTATTGATGACAGATCTCTCCCGGAAGCCTGTATAATGCACCTTCCACCACTCTGAAAGCTAGCCAAATGGGAGGGAACTTACCATTCGGTTTCAGCTTGATTTCTTCACGTCCTGCAACCAAAGCATGAACTAACTGTCTTTGGCAATGGGCGAGGGGCACTTACCATCAAATTGTGGCATACAACCAACAGCAATAGCATTTATCATTTGGAGGTATCCCGGGGCTTCCCCGGCCAGCAAGTCAGGGTGGTAGCCCAGCCCCAGCACTGAGATTTTTCAGTTAACCTTATGGCTTCTGGGAACACCCCCCTCCCCCAACACAGACTACTTTTGCTCATTCTTTAACCACTGTTTTAACACTGACAGGTACAGACTATTGTGGTGTTTTCTCAGTCACCGGGTGTATCATCTGGGTCTCACCCAAACACAAAGCTCCCCAGCACCCCATCTGTGCCCAGCCTTTCCACTGGGTGTCAGCTGGTTTCCCATGCTTGCTCATGTCTGGGCCTCGTCTCTCAGGTGATCTTCACATCTTCGGAATCGCCAGAGCTTAGCACTATACCATCTACATGACGGAACCTTTCTATAGAGACTAGGCAGGATCCGAAGACCCACCGCTGTTCTTGCCACTAAGCAAGCATCCGTTGTTCTAGGAGTCAGCACCTAACCGGGCAGGCACTCAAGAAGTTCAATAAAACCTGGAAAGGTCTCATCCCTTATATCAGTTGTTTTCATTAAAGAGCGAAGTTGAGCGCGGTGGCAGGGACGGGTGGTACTTCCTCTACCATCTGCACTGTTTATATCTGCAGTCTTTACCATCATAACCCGTATCTACGAGCAACCATCGTTCTGCTCAAGCCATGTTGCTACCTCGTCCTGTGGTGCTGCCGTGGGCACCCATGCATCTCCCCAGCCCAGATGGGCTCCCTAGGACGGACTCAAGCTGCCTGGCCTAGTCCAAGGTCGAGAGGGAGGGAGGCTGTGCTGTCGTCCCTCCTGGCTTGCTCACTGCTTAGGCTGCCCCCCTCCTGGGTCTGGTGGGCTCTGGGTTAGGGCTGTGGCTGTGGCTGTGACTGTGACTGTGGCTGTGGCTGTGGCTGTGGCTGTGGCTGTGGCTGCTGGCGCCCCATCAACCGCACCTGGCTGCTGAGAGGGGCCCGGGCTGGGTGAGTCTACCCTAGCAGACTTGTCTAGGAGGAGAGAAATGTACACAGTTTACTGTGGGGGATAACTGCCCACCCGGGACAGACCATCTTCACCTGTATCTTTTTTTAATCATGTACGCCTTCTATGAACTGTCATCTTCTAGAAGCTCACTAGCACAGCGTTTGGCTGTCATTCCCGATACCCTTGGGAAGGCTAGCTTGACGCACATCTTGCTATACTTGCCTTCAAATAACCCCAACCGACACCTTTCTCTGTCATCTCTGGATTGTTTGATCACTTTACAGGCCAATTTATATGTCGGTCTAAGTCACTCAGATCAGCCAAAGCCTCTCCTACCTCACAAAATCGTACAGCACCAAGGGGCCCTGCAAAGCCACGGCAGTTCCTTACTAGTGCCCAAGTCCATGCTCCATTAAATTCTTCTTCTTTTATTGTTGTTTTTGTTTTCGATACAAGGTCTCTCTTTGTAGCCTTGGCTGCCCTGAAACTCGCTCTGTAGACCAGACTGGCCTTGAACTCACAGAGATGCCTGCCTCTACCTCCCAAGTGCTGGGATTAAAGGTGTGTGCCACCACCTCCCAGCTTTGAATTAAATTCTTAACTCTCTGGTGAACAAAGTCTTATCTGGCCCAGTGAACTGGGCACTAGACATCACCTTGGGCATGCCCAATTCCCTCAGTAACTCCTGACTCCTCAATTGTCCTCCAGTCACTGATATTCACGGGGACCTCAGCTTGTGATAACCAAGTGTCCCTAATGGCCCACGGGAGCCTGTCAACCAGTGATTGATTTCCCTCGTATTGCCTCGGGTTACGCAGGTTTGGATGGATAGTTATAGATACTTTCAAAGGACTCAGACTGATCCTGTCTCATGTCTGACAGCCTCATAAGCCAGACCGTGAGAGGCTCTTTCATTCCTTTAAAAAAGAATTTCTCCTAACCCAGGCAGCCCCAGAGCTGAGTATTACCGGATTATCATAGTTTCTTGCACTGGGCCATTTTTAAGGCTCCAGTCTGTATGCTGAGTCATGGATTTTCCTTCCTCTGTAATAAATGTTGGACCCAAGGACTATCTTGTATAATGTCCACCCCACTTTCATCCTTCATGCTGTACAATTCTTCTCATGGGTTCCAAGGTTTAGAGCCCAAGAAGGGCTCTTGAGCACAGATATAACGTACACTCTCCTTTCCTTGCGCCCTGACAGCTTTAAGAAACAGCCAAGGCTGGGACCGAGTGCAGCTTCAACCCCACAGGTGGAGAGTGCCTAACGAGTATGCACAAAGCTCTGGGTTTGACCCCCAGACCACACACTAGGCTCTATAAATCCAGTACCAGGGATGTGAAGACACGAGGGTCAGACGTTCCAGGCCATCCTTAGCTGCATAGGGCCAGCCTGGGTCACATGAGACCCTGACTCAATCAAGCAAGCAATAAACTATACAGCAAGGCGACACCTCCATCCCTTCCCTCCCTTTCCCCATTTTACAAACCAGAGGCTGATGTGGAGGCTAGCATGTCTTCTTGTTGCAGTTCCTCCCTATGTGGTCAAGGCTTTCTTCTGTGGTGAGAGCTGCACCTCAGATGCATGTCTTATCACCCGACCCACACATCTGACACCACAGCCCCTTTCAGGGATTGTGGTGTGTTCTCCAGTTCATCAGTGGTTGGGGGGACATCCCACTCATCAAGCTGCCACGCCATGTTAAGTTGGCATGACACCTGTACTAAATAGACAAGATGGTCACCATACAGTTCCCACCAAAGGATGCTCCCTTCTCAGCTTGTCCTTGGTTGCATATCCTGTCATCCATTGCAGAAGGCGTGCGATTACCACCACGGCAAGGAAGCGCACTATCCCCACACTCCATGGGAAAGGGAGCCTCGGAGGATTGCCCCCGTGGACTCTCTCCTCTTTGGTGGATCCGCCTGTTGTATGCCTCAGCACCTGCTGCAGGGCGGCTGCAGTCAGCCCCTGCAAACTTCCTTCTGGTCCTGTCATGTCTGTCTTAGGTGCCAAGTGTTTGGGGAGCTTTTTCTAAGGAACTATGAACAAATGCCCACTTACCCTACATAAGGCACCAATCACAAACCAAAGTCCAATTTGGGGAACTAATGAGTGTCTTTGACTTGCTTATGGAGGCCTGGGTTACCTAAGAGCAAGAGTGACCTTAAAACAGCCATACCATGAAAAAGCCTCATCCCAGCATGGATGAGGACGTCTCCATAGTTGTATAAGTGAAGTCTCCCCCTGTCAATTTATCTTTCACACTATATACTCTCACTTTCTGAGACCACAAGCCCATGTGCAGCTGGGGCAAGATTGCATCCAGCTGCAGGAGGGCGTGGCTGAGACCTCAGGTATGCCTCTAACGACTCCCCTCACCTCCTATGATGAGACATCAACAGGCACCAAGATGGCTCACTGATGATCACAGCTGCTCTGAGCAAGATAATGGCTGTTATGCTCAGTGGTCCCTGTCCTGGCATAGGTTATAGTCTTGAAAGTTATCAGACGACAATCACACAATATTTATTTATTAACTGATAAGTTCCATTAGTGAAGGCTCATCGAGTAACTGCAATGGCCTCCAAATTAGCCTTCCTGCCGCCTGACTCTCCGTTCCCCAGTTTACCCACTGTCGCCGAGGTTAACATTGAGTAGGGGCCATTTCTGACTCTACCAACTCCCAGCTGAAACTGCTTCTGTGGTGAAGTTGGTCCTGAATCAGGAAAGCGCAGGGTTTTTTCACTCTTTCTTTTGGATGCTGCAAAGAACCTAAGGATGCTTTTTCCTTATACTTTGGGCCCCCTCACTTTTTCTCAGAAGTCTCCATATTAGTTATTTCTCTGTTGCTGTGATAAAATTCCATGACCAAAACAACCAAAGAAAGAGGAGGCGTCTATAATAGTGAGGGAGGCAGCGGGTGGCCAGGACAGGAAGCAGAGAGAGAACTGCAACCATGGAGCAGACAGAGTGGACCTTGGGATGGACCCTGGTCCCATAAATCATATTTGCAGTAACTTTTGTATGCTGTTTTCTGGAAGCAGAAAACTCATTATCCCTTTTCTTTTCACCAACTGGAAGCTTAGCTATGTGGGGATCTTGACCTGCTGGCACTTTTCCCATTGTTCCAATGCTTAGTGGCACTAATCTTAAGGATTACAGTCTCTCTCAGCACATGCTGTAACATGAAGCTTCCTAGTGCTCTTTTTCTGTCCAAACTGTACCTTTTTTTATTTCTTTCTGGCCCACTTGCTCTTTACATTGTACACCCAAAGAAGAAAAATCAATAACTATGTGTCTTAATTAGGGTGTCTGCTACTGTGATGAACACCATGACCATAAGTAACCCGGAAAGGGTTTATTTTGCTTAGGCTTCCATCATCCACGGAAGCCTGGGCAGGAACTCCAGGGAGAATCCCAGAAACAGGAACTGAAGTAGAAGCATGGTGGAGTGTGGCTTATTGGCTTGTTCTTCATGGCTTGTTCAGCTTGATTTCATAAAGCACCCAGTACTACCTGCCCAGGGGTAGGTCTTCCCACATCAATCACCAACCAAGAAAATATACCACAGGCTTCCCTACAAGTCAATCTGGTGGGGGCATTTCCTCAATTGAGGATCCTTCTTCCAAAATGACTCTAGCTTGTGTCAAGTTGACATAAAACTAGACAGCCCAATTGACCCCTTGTCAACTTGACACACAGACACATCACTATTCAACTAGAACCTTTTTTTTCTCATTTATCCCCAAGATGGCATACTGATATGAATATCACAAAACATAAATAACTTTAAAAGTCCCAGTCTGTAAAAATTTAAAACATAGTTTCTTTTAAAGCTCAAAGTTTCTCTACAGTGTCCAAGGTTTTTCTAAAACATCCAAAGTCTCTCTAAAATATTCCAAGTCTCTGTAAAATTTCAGTCTCTTAACTGTGGGCTCCTGTAAAATGAAAAAAAAAAGTCTCATAGTTTCTTACTCCAAGAAGGAAGAACCAGGGCACAGTGACATTGTGAACAAAGTAAACCCAAACTCTAACCCTGGCAGAGAACGCAGCGTCCGAAGTGTGGGGTTCACTCCCAGTCTTCTTGTGCAGCTCTCCACGTAGAGCGCACACAGCTTGGCTTGCAGGACCAGGCCAGCGGCACCCCTGGTTGCTGTTGTCCCGACACTGCCATCTCCAGTATGCAATGGGGCTGCACCTCCCCTAGCCCGTCCCTGGCTTCTCTGCAGGGATTCCACACGTGCTCCACAGTGCCAAGCCTCGGTCTCTCCATCACTCCTTCCACACCTCGGTTTTCACTTTCATCGGTGCCCTGCCTCGAATATCATAAGTCAAGCCTCAGCTGCTCTCCATGGCCCCTTTATACTTTTAAAACCAGTACTTGCTGGAACACTCTTATAATACCAAATTCAGCTGTCGGCAGGAGCTTTGGCCTCAGCCACCTCTGGACCATAGCTTCTGTGTGCTGACCCGAGGAAACACTTCCCAGAAGATTTCAATTGTTGCAGAAAAGCAAAGCTTCCACTTTAGTGGCTCTGGCCTTTTGTTAATGACAGCTGACTTTTCAGCCCCACATGACTAGAACCACAAATTCTTAATTAAAAATATAGAATGGCCCTTACAGTCTTAATAAAACAGGCCTCCATCACCTACATTTTCCCCAACATTCTTATCTTCCAAACTCCACTGAGCTCTGAGCACTCAATGCTTTTTCCAGCCCAAAGGTCAACTGCCACTAAAATCCTCACCAAAAAACCTGGTCATGTCTGTCACAGCAATACTCCATGACCTGGCACCAGTTTCTGTCTTAGTTATGGTTTCTATTGCTACAATAAAATATCATGGCCATAGCCGGGCGGTGGTGGCGCACGCCTTTAATCCCAGCACTCGGGAGGCAGAGCCAGGCGGATCTCTGTGAGTTCGAGGCCAGCCTGGTCTCCAAAGCGAGTTCCAGGAAAGGCGCAAAGCTACACAGAGAAACCCTGTCTCGAAAAAACCAAAAAAAAAAAAAAAATATCATGGCCATAAGCAACTTGAGAAGGGTGTCTTTCGATTACGTTCCCACATCCCAGTCCATCATTGAAGGAAGTCGGAGAAAGAACTCAAGGCAGGATCCTAGAGGCAGGAACTGAAGCAGAAATCGAGGCTCTCTGCTTACTGCCCTGTTCCTCATGGCTTGCTCTGCCTCATTAGAGCATTGAGGACCACCAGCCCAGGGCTGGCACCATCCCCAGTGGGCTGGGCTCTCCCACATCAGTCATTAACCAAGAAATGCCCCTTCCACAGGCTGGCCCACAGGCCAATCTATGTGGGGACATTTTCTCAGTTGAGGTTCCCTCTTGCGCAATGACTCTAGTTTGTGTCAAGTTGACATCAAACTAGCCAGCATGTCATACCACTATTCAAGACATTATGCAGCCTTGACACTTCCTTTGCCAAAAATATGAGTCCATTACTTTCCATTGGATTTCAGGAAAGTTTCCAGAACATGGGCAGAAGCAGCCAGCTTTCTTTTTTTTTTTTTTTTTTGCCAAAATGGCAAACAAATGGTCTCTAGCCCTGTTGCTTTTAAAGTCCTAGATTCTTTTTGAAACCTCTTTTTTTTTTTTAATTCAACGGTATTTTATTTTGGAAGGTATTTGCAATATTAAATAATGATTAAGTCAACACTCAAGATATTCAAATTAGGGAATAGATAATTAATAGTAAAAGTAATGAAATACCAAGGCAAAATTTTGTCTATAATTTAAAACATTCTTTCAATTCCACATATATTTCCAAACAAGGTGTGTTTTATTTTTTCTTTAATATAAATGTTAATATATTACAATTTTATGATAGGTATATATTCAGGATTGTTGTTGTTGTTACATTCGATCTTGAGCCAGGCCTCTGCAGTCCAGTGTATTCTCAGCATTACTGTTTTCCAGGTTCATATTAGAAAAGCCCGGTATGCGCTACTTACAGAATTCAACCAGCTTTTTAGTCTAAAGTCCCAAATCTTCCACATTCCTCAAAGCAAAACAATAAAAACAACAAAAACCCAAGAAAACACCAAAAAGAAACAACATGATCAGGCTCTTCACTTTCTGGTACCATAATCTGTAAGACAGATTTCTCTAAAGGAACAGAACCGATGGCTGTGTCCCAGTGGAGAGGCCAAGAATCCGGTAGTTGTCCACTAGGCTGGAGGTCTCGGCAGTCTCGGTGTGGCACTGGAGTCCTGGAGGATTCCTGGAGAGCTGCTGCTCTTCAGTGTGCGTTGGAAGCCCTAAGAAGTTTGTCCAGTGTCAGTGAAGGAAGCCCCCAGCAGTAGAATTGCTAAGCATGACGGCGAGTGTGAGGGGAAACAGGCCCAAAGCCATTCCTTCCTTTTCTTTCTTTTTTTCTTTCTGGTTTTTAAAGACAGGGCTTCTCTGTGTGACAGCCCTGGCTGGCTGGCTTGGAACTCACCCTGTAGCCCAGGCTGGCCTTGATCTGCCTCCTCTGCCTCCTGAGTGCTGGGATTAAAGGCCTGCACCACCACTGCCCAGTTCCATTTCCTTCTTTCATGTCTTTTTTTCTGGACTGCCCCCAGAAAGTGCCACCCACATTTAGAGTGTGCTTTCCTGCTTCCAATAATCTGATCAAGAAAACCCCTCAGAGGAGTCCCAGCAGCTTGTGTTTTAGTTGGTTCCAGAAGCAGTCAAGTTGACAACCAAGATTAGTCACCATGGCCCCAGCTCTATGCCATGTGGCTGCGTACTACCATGTGGGGGACTGCCACGCTCATAACTCAAATGCTATGGCTTTTTTCCCTCCCTCTTACAGTCTCCTCTGGGCAGCTGCTGAGATTTACAGCTTGCCTGCTCTGGTGTGTTTTTCTTTTAAACTCTAATAAACTTGTTCTTGAGCTTCATAAAAATAATCCTTCAAAGTCCTTAGAAAGATAGTGGGAATCCTTCATCCTCCATTTTTAACCCTTCCCCTCCCAGGCTGCATATGCATACGGCCACTCACAGTGCCTCATGCAGAAAGACTTTGTGCCTTCCCTCTGTCCTGTTCTTCCTCTGGGAACAGCCTTCCCTCATTTCTTAATCCAAATCTTCTAGATCTCTTCTTTCTTTTCTTTTGGGTTTTCTTTAGTTTTGGGTTTTTTCCTCTGGCTTTTGGTTTTCTTTCTTTTTGTCTTGATCTGTTGCCCAGGATGGCTACAGATCTGTGATCCTCTGCCTAGCCTCCAGAATGCTGGGACTCTGGGCATACCCCACCATGCCAAGCTCAGATCTTATCTTTAAAGCCTGCTTAGACATCCTCCCCAAAGCATGTCCTGCATCCTGCTCTTCTGCTTTGGAATCCTTGTTCTTCCCTGACTAGATAGTTCCACATAACTCTTCTACATCTAATCTAATAAAATGCAAGTCCAGCCCTTTCTGCTATCAGAACATAAACCTCGCTGAGGGAAGGATCTTGGTCTAAACCACAATCATTTATTGTCTAGGAGGACAGATGAACAAGTGTCTAAAAGAACACATGGATGGAGAATCATTGGTGGTTTCTTGATTAATGATAGGAAGGGGCTGTAGGGATGTGGCTGCTACACGACTATTGTCACTGATAGTATACTCCCGTCATCATTTCCAGGGAGCTGAGGACCACGATCAAGTCAAAGAAATGCTGCTCACCTTCACTTTCTTCCATCTCTTTCTCTAACAGTGGCCCTCCTGTAGGGATGAGTAGCTTCACAAAAGTCTCCAAGTTGTGTGTGCATGAGGGGGGGGTATGGTTTGAGGACTTGCAAAGGTTTCCCCCGAGGACTGCGATCAACCTGGTAGACTCAGTCCAGGCAGATCCAGTCCCCTCCTCCCAGACTGAGCCAAGTGTCCCTGCATAAGTCCCAGGTTTCAAACAGCCAACTCATGCACTGAGCACAGGACCTGGTCCCACTGCCTAGGTGCCTCCCAAACAGATCAAGCTAATCAACTGTCTCACCTATTCAGAGGGCCTGATCCAGTTGGGGGCCCCTCAGCCTTTGGTTCATAGTTCATGTGTTTCCATTCATTTGGTTATTTGTCCCTGTGCTTTATCCAACCTTGGTCTCAACAATTCTCGCTCATATAAACCCTCCTCTTTCTCGCCAATTGGACTCCTGGAGCTCCACCCAGGGCCTGGCCGTGGATCTCTGCATCTAGATCCCTCAGTCATTGGATGAGGTTTCTAGCACGACAGTTAGGGTGTTTGGCCATCCTATCACCAGAGTAGGTCAGTTCGGGTCTTGTTGTTGTTTTAGAGACAAGTCTCTCACTATGTAGCCCAGGCTGGCCCTAACTAAAGATCTTCCTTCCTTGTCCTCCTAATTGTTGAGATTATAAGCATGTGCCACTATACCTGGCTTATTTGATTTTCCCACAAAAGGACACTGCTACTGTGGAACAGAAGGAAATACATGGATGATGAAATTGCTGCCTTTTTGAAGTAGTAGGGATGTAGCCTAGGGCCTTAAACACTAGTCAAGTGGTATACCACCGAGCTACATTCTCAGCTGGAGATGGCTCTATTTAGAGATGGAATCTGAGAATACAATGGTTTGAAATACTGGATTACTGGGCTCTTAGCTAAGGACAAAGCTCTCTGTGATAACTGGGAAAATATGTTTCCAAGAGCTTTGATTATGTGATAAAGAAAACTTTCAAATGGAAGCCGAGGGGAACAGAGAAAAGTGCTCTGATCCTAAGATCAACTGCCTGTAGATGATCTTAGATATGACAACAAGAGCAGCTCTCAGGGGGCCACTCATGCGGGCAGAGAAGGATGGATCGAGAAAACAGCACACACACAGAACTTACAACTTCGGAAGTTCCTGTTCCAATACACAGCACACATACATTAAGTCGGACCATATGGAATAACAATATGCAACCACTTTTGACCTACCAAATGGCAGCTCCATATAGTTCTACCTAACAGTAAAAAGTCAACTTGAAGTGTTAGCTCAAGACAAAGCATGCAAGATTAGGTGCCATTAAGTTTTGGAGGGATGCAACTTCTAAGAGGAGTCTGGCATTAGAAGAAACAGTCAGCAGTTATTTTCTAGCATAGGAGGTGACAATGCACTACATAAATAAAAATGTACAACAGTGAAGGCAGAGTCCTCTACAGAGACGCGACAGTTACAAGGGGAAAGGAAGAGAACTCAGAGAGTGAAATACATGACCCCCCCCACCCCCGCAGGAGAAAGTCATAAACGGATGTCATGTATTGCTGATGGGTGCAGAACACAAAGGTGTTCACACGGCTAAATGCAGAATTGAGAGACCTGGACCAGATTTGCTGTGTTGGTCATGGTGATACACATCATAATCCTAGCACTTGGGTGACGGAGACAGGAAACTCAAGGTCATCCTCAGCTGCATGATGACTTGAAGGATAGCCTGACTCAAAAATAAAAGTTACTGTAAGATTCATTTTCGGAACATTTAAAGATTCTTTACTTTTCTTCCTGATATCAGAAAGAACAACCAAATCAACAAGAGGGATTCTTTGTTATTCATAACTTAATTACATACCCATAACGATCAGTGAAGTAGAAGCTTGAAGAGTGACCATGTATATCGTCTTAGAGTTTGTGAGAGTTCAAGGCCAGAAAACACTGAAGTGTTTTGTCTTAACATTTAAGACAGCAAACTGAAGAGTTGGGAGAAAATAAAGGTAATGTGGGGGCAGGGGTACAGGCCCTGTATGACCTGGGGTCTTGTGCATGCTAGGCAAGGGCTGTACCACGGACCTAGCTCCTAGGCCTTTTTGCTTTTTGAGACAGGGTCTTACTAAATTGTCTAGGCTGGCCTTGAACATGTGATCCTCTTACTTCAGCCTCCAGTGTAGTTAGGATACCAACTATCCCACTAAGGGCAGCTTAGGTCTGACTTTAAGTCACATCTGTGCCACTGACCAACTGCTGTGTTGTGGTTTAGATGCGAAATGTCCTCTGTAGACTCAGGTATTTGAACTCGATCCCCATGTGGTGATGCTATTTGTAAAGGTTTGGGAACTCTTCCTGGAGGAAGTGAGTGCTTTAGAGCCTGGCCCCTTCTTCACTCTGTTTCCTAAGACTGGATTCAATGTGACTCTTGAGACTCTTGTTCCTGCTGCCCACCCTCCCCGCCCGCTACCAATGCTTTCCTTGCCACAATAGACTGTATCCTTTTGGACCTGGAAGCCCAAATAAACCCCTTATCCCTTAACTTGCTTTTGTCAGGGGACTTGATCACAACAGGAAAGAAACTAAGACACTTTAAGTTCCTTAAACTTTCCAAGCTTCATGTTCCCCAGAACGACAAGAGAGAGGGAGGGAATCCCCTATCTGATAGAGTTATTTTGACCATTAAATGAGATCACATGTTAGAGTTCTATTTACAGCTGGACATAAAAGCATAAAATGTATTAATGTCAGCATATATGGAAAAGCAAACATAGACATTTCATTCATTCTTTCAACAACATTTCTAGAAAGTGCCAGGTGCTGTGCTAGTCATTGAAATATACAGTTGTAAGGAAAATATATTGCAGTGTCTTCCTGGAGCTTAATAGATACTGGAGGATGGGGCTGGGGATGTAGTTCAGCTGGCAGAATGCTTCCTAGTATGCATGAAAGCCTGGGTTCAATCCCCAGTACCCCGTAAACTGGCTGTGGCAGTGCCCACTTGTTATCTCAGCACTTGGAGGATTCCAGGCAGGAGGATCTGGAATGAGAGCCTTGAAGATGAGTGGGATGGAGTCAGGGGCAGCCGGTGGGGCTCCAGCTTAGGAGAAGGGCTGAATGGCTGGAGATTGGGGTGACACAGAGAAAAGGAGCAAATCACACAGGTAGAAGACTTACAAATATGGAAGGGGGAAGGCTAGACTACATCTGAGTTCTGTACTGAAAACGGAGGCATCAGTATAATCGTGTGTGTGTGTGTGTGTGTGTGTGTGTGTGTGTGTGCGCGTGCGTGCGCGCGCGTGCTGGGGATCATGTATAGGCCTAAGTGTGTGTATACACATACCCATATGTTTATTTCCTAGCTCTGTTTGCTCTGAAGACCTAGAAACAGTGTCACCTCAATTAACAATGAATGTAACTAAGAACTTGATCTTGGGACCTATTACCATTCTCTATCCAAAGGAAACAGGTCTCTTTGAAGAAATCACTGATTCCAAGATTGGAGCAGGAAAGGTATGAGATGAGCCTGGGGCATCTCAGTGTGCCACAGGTAAAGAAATGCTTTCAGAAAATGAGAACATACCAAAAGAACACAGAACAAATAATGATAATGGTGAATGATTATCCACTGAACAAGTAAGACTGTAAATGTATACACAGATGGAGTTTAAAAGTATGAATGAACGAATAAGTGGAGATGAGCTCGGCAGCAGAACATTTGCATGGACAAGGCCCCAGAGGGAGTAAGAGGTGGAGGAGCAGAAAAGGCCTTTTCTTACCAAGGCCAACTAGTAAAGGGAACCATGAGCCAGAAAACCCAACAGCTAGCAAGCCACCACATACAGATGGATTCAGGTAAGAATCGTCAATTGATGTTAAAACCTGTGTGTGGACATTAATGAGGAACAGGATATTTACTTAGTCTCAAATTATCTTCCACCAAGGACTTCATAATTACTTACTAATTACTAAGCACAAAATGTTTATCAATTAACCTCACACTAGAAAAACCTGGCAGAGACCATCTTAACTTCAGTCAGTAAAGGGCAAACTGACATGGAGTGCTTGCTGGTGGGCCGCCCCGGGAACACACTGCTGTTGTGGCTCTGCCTGTCCAAAGTGAGCAAGCAGAATCTAATCAGCAGGAAACATCTGACCCACCGAAACCGAGGTTCAGGCTACAAAGCCATTAGTCTGTTCTCTGAAGAAAAAAAGTTAAGGTCATTTGCAGGAGATGAAAAAAACATGACAACTAAGTGCAACTTGTTATCTGGAATTTATGAAGGACTATTAGGACAATCAGTGGCATGTGAATGACCTGTGGAATAGATGGGAGAATTGTATCGTTGCTAGTTTTCTGATTCTGATGTGGGTACCATGGTTATGTATGTAGGGGAGTTTTTACAACATGTGCTCTTACAGCGGTGAGGCTGTTCTGTTTCTGGCTCCTCTTGTCCCACCGTGTACTCCTTCCTATGATATTCTAGCCATACGTCCAGAGACACAGAGCCAAGTGACCACATACTGAAACCTCCAAAAGTGTGAGCCAAAATTCATCTTTCCCCTCTAAGTTGACTTTCTTAGGTAGTCTGTCACAATGGAAAACAGACTAAACAGTAGTCCTATATACTTAGCATCTCTGTACATGGTCCTTATTGTTTAGTTTAGAAATTTTAAAAGAGCACTTAAAAAAAATAATCAGCATGCAAAGAGTTTGAAGTAAAGAGGTCAGAAGCCTATTAAGAATGTGAGAAAATCATGCTGGCAAAGATATCATGAATAACAAGCATTTATAGTTAAGACTAAACTCAAATATCAAGCCCTGAAACATGTATAAGAAACTGTGAAATCTTTCTAGTGCCAAACACATCACATCTTACAAAATTCACTTTAAATATTATCATCATGAAATCACCCCCATGTTTTGGAACTAGGAGCAAAGTGAGTGACCAAAACTTACTCAAGCATGTTTTAAACAGCATTAGAGGGCAATAAAGGAGCTCCTCCCATGTCCATGTGGTGTGTCCTCATGTCACCTGCCTAACAGGATTCCAGAATTTCAGAGTAGGCCTCCAGGCTTCCCTCTCAAAGAGAAGTGTCTGCCACATCTGTGATGTTCTTACAATAATGCTAAGTGGTCAACACAGAACATGTTTCACGGATCACAAGAAGTCGAGGAGTCACTGTGAAGTTGATGCGGAAGACTGCCTGTCCCCAGAGAGTCTGTGACATGATCTCAAGGGACTGGGAAAGCGAGCAAGCAGATGTAAGGCAATGTGGCCAATCTCATCCACAGGGAGGTGGAGGGAGGGTGCACAGCAGGTGTTTGTGGTTACCCATGACTTTGATTACATACGCAATACTTGCAAACCAAAGGTGGAAAATGTTATAAATAGACTAGAAATCGACCAGGAAAGGGACAGCGATGTGGTACCACACCACACTAACGCTGGTGCAGGCAGAGTGAGCAGACCCAACTCTGCATGGGCCAGGCCTCTCTGGAATGTGGCACTTGGCTCTCGGAAGGAGAGGGACCAGCTCACAGGAGGAATGACAGAGAGGCCTGAGGATGTTGAACCCGAAGAAGAGAACATTAGATGATGGGGTGGTGGCGGCGCTGAGTGGGGACAATTTCCGTCTTTGATTCTCTAAAGGGTACCTGGAGTGGCAAGAGCAGAGTTATTACTGGGAAACAGATTTTTGTTCAGTATGAGGAAAAGCTTTTTACCAATTAGACAAGCCCAAAAGAAGGGTGTGTTTGAACAGTCACAGGATATGATTCATTCCCATTCCCCCACTCTGACAGGCTCTGACTATGCAGCACAAGACAGGTTTTAATAGAGTAACAAATTCACAAGGATTCTGAAGAAAGATTTCATGACTCCGATATACTCAAGAGCCAGCGACCACTTAGGCCCTTCTAATGATGTTTATGGTTCTGTATTATCTTTCATCTTGGGGAGTTTGGGCACTCTGGGAAGGGGTGGACACTCCATTTTATTCACATGGCACATCTTGCTCCAGCATGGGCTGTTTCAATATAATCCTTAGCAGTTTGGAACATTCACTTTCCTCTGAGAAATTAGCTGATCATTGAGGTGAAAGTCAAATGCTTTTATTTGAGAAAATTTAATTTAACATAAAAATAGGGCTTAAGAGAACAAAAAGTTCAAGGAAACATATGGCAAAAACTAAAATATTCAACAGCTCATGAAGATACACCTTCAAGATGCTCTGAGCCAGCCTTCTTATTTATACTGCCTCTTCCAATCAGCATCACTCTTCACCGAAAAGTGAGCTCCTTCTTAAAAATAGTATTTTTATTTTATGTGCATGCACCATGTGCATGCCTGGTACCCTTGGAGACCAGAAGAGATCACATATGGATCCAGTACCATCAGATACCTGGTACCTCTGAGACTGGAGTTACAGATGGTTATGAGCTGCCATGTGGGTGCTGGGAACTGAACCTGGGTCCTCTGGAGGAGCAGCCAGTGTGCTTAACCGTTCAGCCATCTCTGCAGACCTTAACTCCCACCCTTTATCTAGTGCTTCCATGAGGTTGACATACAGAAGATTCACCTGAGAAGAAAAAAAGAGAATGTGGGAAAGCTTTCCAGACACAAAGTGAAGTCTGGCCCTCATGGTCTGAGGTCTGAGTTGCTATTTGGGGAGTGTACATAGTTCTCTCTCTCTCTCTCTCTCTCTCTCTCTCTCTCTCTCTCTCTCTCTCTCTCTCTCTCTCTCTCTCTCTCTCTCTTCTGGAACTGAGGTCCGAACCCAGGGCCTTGCTCTTGCTAGGCAAGCGCTCTACCACTGAGCTAAATCCCCAACCCCCATAGTCCTCTCTTGAGAAAGATGAATCCAAGGGCAGTAGGTCTGTTTAATTAGGAACAGGCAGCTCTAGGAAGGGAGGAGGTACTCAAAACAGAAAAGACTTTGTTCTTATTTGGTAACAAGGCCTTTTCCTTATCAAACCTTCCCTGGTCAGCTAATGGACTAGATGCTTGCAACTGAGAATAAGAACCCCTGGAGACATGCCTGTTTGAGCAGCCACTGTTTGCACAGAGGCCACCCCCGCCCCCTCCCCGCACTGGCACTGACAGTGATAGAGCTTTCCAGAGCTCACTCCTGGCAGTCCTCATAACTGGATGCCATTCACGATCCCTGCGTTTCCTCGTCTCCATCCTTCCTGGTTTTCGCTCTAAGAAATTACTACACAGCCTCCTATCTCATGAACTGGTATGAAAGCACTGAGATCTTCAAGGATGAAGCTTTTTACCCAGTCAAGCAAGGTAGGAGATGTCCTCATGGGAGCCTGTCCTGCCTTCTGTGCCCCGCTTGCCCCCAAGTCATGCTACCCACTGCAGGATTCTCCTTCCTACCTTAGCCTCATAGTTTGTTTTGAGGGAGCCAAGGTGGCCAAGGAAATCCAATGCCAGGCCAGCCCATCTTTGTGCAGACTCATACTTGTTCCTGCTATACATCAATATTCCAATATTCCAAGACTTGATCATTAGCCAGAGAATCTCCTCTTCTGGGTAGCCCTCCTGAAACCCAAGAAGAGCGACTGTTTTAAAACTGTCCTTGTCTCTACTGACTGTAACACTGCATCAGGTCCTATTATTATTAAACAAGGCGTGCTCAGCTAGCGCTAAGGAGAGATGGCTCTTGGAGAACAGGCCAGGACTTGGCAGGTATGGCAGCTGAAGACTGTCCCACAGTGAAGTCTCGTGAAGTGACAGGAAAATGGAAACAAGCAACGAGGCTTTTCTACTGGAAGAAAAAGTATCAAAGAGACCAGCTCCTGGGCTCTCTGAAGCACGAGAACAATCAGCTCCTGGGCTCTCTGAAGCACGAAAACAATCTGTGTCCTGCTTGGATCTTCTGTTGCTGCTGTCCTCAGCCAATTATCTCTTCAATCCCTACATTTCCTTTTCTGAGATGGTCAAGAAACTGTTTTATTGAGTCTCTTAATTTTCTTGACCAGAATGATTTTTCTATTCTTGCAAAAGTAATAATATTAACGTTAGTGTTGAGATAATCTATTGAGCTACGAACAAAGGGCACATTTCTGAGATGGTCCTCCAGCCTTATCAGTGGTTTGTAACACCACTAATCACATAATTAGATTCGACTCTTCCTTGTATTTTGTAAGAGTGAAAAGGATTAGTGTAAGGAGCGACTTTCTCTGTCCTTGTATAGGAGATGGAGAACAATGAGAGCGTTCATGGTGAAGCCCTTCATACCTAGTATGTCTCAGGCCCTGGAGGGCAGAGATGTGATAGAAGACTTGGGGAGGTGCTTCTGGAGTGGCAAGGATGTTACCTGGGCTTTTATTCATTATTGGTTTGTTTAAGATGGGGACCTTGCTATGTAGAATAGTCTGCTCTTAAACTCCTGAGTTCCAGTGATTGTCACATGTCAGCCTGCCAAGTGCTGTAATTACAGACCCACACCACCATGTCCAGCTGTCCTTCCATTGGATCTATAAAAAATACCATGCATAAGGCACTATGATAATGAGGTTGTTATAAGGGATAAGACAAAGCTTTCATCTTAAAGGACGCGTGGCAGCTTTGGGGAAACAAGGCATCTACATATAAAGATGACTTCATGGCTCTGAGAGTATAGGTCAGTGACAGAATGCTTGTCAAGCATGTGATGCCCTGAATTTCATCCCTAATATCACAAGAGAAAATGACTTCCCAAGGTATGATTAAGGGTTTGTTGGAGTGATAGAGAAGAGCACTAGCAGAGCTTGGTCAGAGGCAGTTTAGTTTGCCTGAAATATTAACCTCCTAGACATCTACTTTTCAAAATTTACAGTCTTTTCTTTCTCTCCATTCCTATAGCAAGCTTTATGTTTCTCTAATATAATTTTTTTAGTTTTTAAAAAAATTTTATTTTATTTTACAATATAATTTAATTCTATATATCAGCTACAGATTCCCTTGTCCTCCCCCCTCCTGCCCCCCTAACCTTCCCCCCAGCCCACCCCCCATTCCCACCTCCTCCAGGTCAAAGCCTCCCCCAAGGACTGAGATCAACCTGGTAGACTCAGTCCAGGCAGGTCCAGTCCCCTCCTCCCAGGCGGAGCCAAGCGTGTGCTCAGTACATGAGTTGGCTGTCTCTAATATAATTTATATCACATCATTTTGAAGAATGTTACATATTTATTTCTTCCAGCCTGTTGAATTCTTTGTGGTACAGATTTTTTGGTTTCATTTTTGTATCCTCGAGTACAACACTATGCGTGACACACAACAGAGGCACAATACAAGTTTGCTGAATGAATTAATGAATGAAAAAATGACCCAATCCTCAATCAAATGTGACCTCATTGGTGAGGTTTACCTTGATTGTTCATAACTTCTTGCACAAACGTTTGTTCCCTGAAATTTTGTTCACTGAACTGTAAAGCATTCCTAACACATTGTCTTTCTCCTTCACTCAGCGGGGGCGGGGTGTCTTTAATGTAAAATGTCATTCTCCTTGTGTATTCACAGCCTGGCACAGTATCCGGTGCATAGTAAGGATGTGGTTACCTTAACTACATGACTGGAAAAGTGATTAAACAAACATGATCACAAGAGAGATATGAATAAGATCTAGATCTACAATGATTACATGAAATATCTAGACTAGGAAAACCCATAGTGAAAGAAAGCAGATTGGTGGTTGCTAGACGCTGGAGGAAGGAGGAATTGGGAGTGTCTGCTAATGAATACGGTTTCCTTTTAGGCTGATGGAATCTTCTAGAATTAGATAATGGTGATAGTTGCATGATTTTATGACTATACTAAAACTCACCAAATTATACATTTTAAAATGGCGAATTTTGTGGTAGATATGTCACTATATATGTATATATATATATATATATATATATATATATATATATATATATATATATATATATATATATATATATACTGGTTTTTCAAGACTTTTCTTTTTATAGCCCTGGCTGTCTTGGAACTCACTGTGTAGAACAGGCCAACCTTGAACTCACAGAAATCCACCTGCCTCTGCCTTCTGAATGCTGGGATTAAAGGAGTGTGCCAACACTGCCTTATTTCTTTAAAGATTTATTTATTCATGCATTTTGTGTATATGAGTGCTCTGTTTTCATGTGCACCAGAAGAAGGAATCTAATCCAATTACAGATGTTTGTGAGCCACCATGTGGTTGCTGGGATCTCTGGAAGAGCAGTCAAGTGCTCTTAACCACTGAATTATCTCTTCGGACCCCATTTTGTAATATATTAAATCTTGACAAAGAATAAAAATATAGCTGTACAAAGAAAGAGAAGGAGATTCGAAGCAGAATAGAATAAATGAAGACTTGAATTATATATGACAGCGAGTATTTCTAAGGGCTACTAAAAGTCGTTTGGCTTAAGCAGCTGATTTCTGTAAGGAGTGAAAGGGGAACAAGTTCGCAAATGCAGGATCAAATTTCTGAGCATTTCCTCAGAATACTACTGGCATGAGAAATGTGAAGATAGTCTAATACAATTCTTCAGTGAAACACATTTTTGGAATTCTTCATTCAAGAAGTCACTCTCTTGAAGCATTAAAACACATATTAATTCATTGAAAACTTAAGAAAGCTTTATAGTAAAAAATGTTGTGAGGCTGGAGAGATGGTTCAGTGGTTAAGAGCACTGGCTACTCTTCCAGAGGTCCTGAGTTCAATTCCCAGCACCCACATGGCAGCTCACAACTGTCTGTAACTCCAGTTCTAGGGGATCTGACACCCTCATACAGACATAGATGCAGGCAAAACCCCAATGTATATTTAAAATATGTTGTAACATGTGACTGTTAATATAGGGTATGTGGAACACTCACTGACACCAAAGGCTGGAGTGTAAAAGGTTTTGTATTGCAGAATATTTGTTTAACTATGTAAAGTTGTGTTGCATTTGTTTAATTATGTAAAGATGTGTTGCTATTTTACCTTGCCTGCCTAAGGCACCTGATAAAAAGCTGAACAGCGGGGCGGTGGTGGTGCATGCCTTTAATCCCAGCACTCGGGAGGCAGAGGCAGGGGGATCTCTGTGAGTTTGAGGCCAGCCTGGGCTACAGAGCGAGTTCCAGGACAGGCTCCAAAGCTACACAGAGAAACCCTGTCTCAAAAAACCAAGAAAAAAAAAAAGCTGAACAGCCAATAGTGAGGGAGGAGGTATAGGTGAGACTTCTGGACAGGGAGAGCAAGTAGGAGGAGGAATTTAGGCTCAAGGAAGAAAAAAAAAAAAAAGGAGATGCCAGGGGCCAGCCAGACACAAAGGAAGCAGGAAAGTAGGACATAAAGAATGAAAAAAGGTAAAAGGCCCTGAGGCAAAATGTAGATGACCAGAAACAGGTTAAATTAAGTTAAAGGAGCTAGTGGGACAAGTCTAAACTAAGGCTGAGCATTCATAATTAATAATAAGTCTTCATGTCTGAATTTGGGAGCTGGTTGGTGGCCCCCCAAAAAAAAATGCCAACTACAATTCTGCATTACAGACCAGAGTTTAGACTATCAAGCTATTCATGGGAAGTCACTGAAATGTTTTGTGTCTTAGTAACTGTCCTCTGGGCCAAGAAACCACTATCTTAGGGGGTTCAACTATGTCCCCCTTGCAAAAGATCATTCTAGCTAATCTGGTTGAATGTTTACTGCCTCTCATAGAGGCACAGAGTTAGGCATGAGATTCTTGCCAGAGTACACAGCTCTTCCCTGTAGTTGTATACAGCTCTGCAATCCATTATGTGGCCTGGGCAGGGGGTAGTGAATATAGAGGCCAGAGAAGATTAGAGCTAGGTGGGAGATCCATGTATGTGGCTACGGGGAAGCTCTCATCCCTGCTTGATAAAGGTTTTTAGGTTTGGCAAGTTGGGGCAGGTATGCCCACATCCCTGAAAGTCATCCCACACCTAGGCTATGTTAGGAAGCCCAATAAATTCACTGATTACCCAGAGTGAACTCTGGAAGAATTGTGCCTTGGTTTGTGACTAGGACCTCAGGAGGAAGGGTAGATGCTGCTTTATGTCTACTGCTGGGAAGGAATTTTAGCAACACTACATCAAAAGGGAAGTGATATGATGAAATGATAGGGGTTTTTCTTTCCCCTCTCTTTTCCCTCTTCCTTCCCTGACTCTCTCCTCCCCCCTCCCCCCCCTCTCTCAACAAGGTCTTGTTATGTAGCCAGACTAGCCTAAGACTGGAGATCTTCTTGCCTCAGTCTCATGAGTGCTGGGACTATGGACATGCACCACCAGGCTCAGCTGAAACTATAGTTTTATCTGGTGCTGGGGAATTAAACTCAGGGCATGCTAGGAAAGCAGTCCACCACTGGGCCACACCCTCAGCTCAAGACTTAAAAATTATTACCTATTTATTTGTGTGTGTATATCTGCATGCCACCATACTTGGGTAGAGGTCAGAGGATTTACAGGAGTTGGTTCTCTTCCACCATGTGGGTCTTGGGCACTGAAATAAGCTTGTCAGGGTTAGCAGTAAGTGCCTTTATCCACTTTATCTTTGGCCAGCTCTATTTTTGTTTTCAAGACAGGGCCCTTCCTATGTAGCCTAGACTGGACTTGAACTCATGACCCTGAGTGCTGGATTACAGATATGCAGCACCACACTTGGCTGGTTAGTTGTTTTATGCATGTTGCATCTGAGGTAATTTTGGAACTACCTTGTGGGCAGCAACAGACCATAGTTAAAGCATGTCAATTCAAAGGACAGAAGACAGAGTGCAGAGAAAAGAGTAGAGCATGTTGGAATTGTCCAAGGTTGGGGGGTAAGAGAAACGACAACACAAAGAGGCGGGGGAAGAATGGGAAAGAAAGTTTGATAATGAGGCAGTGGTCCATAAGGAGGTCTAGGGTAAAGACAATTATATTTGCTAGAAAGTAATCATAACGGTCTTGTGGAGTAAAGTGTGTCTATGAACGTGGAGAGAGGGTAAAGTGGGTGAAGATGAAGACAACTAGGCTAGCAGAGTCTTGTAGACTTGGCTCTCCATCTTGAGGAAGGGAAACTACTGAAGAGGATGAAGAAAGGTCCTGCATACTTGAACAGTTAAAAGACCTGAAGCCCAGGCGGCCTAGAAACAACGAGGCTGTGCATAGTGACCTCAAATTTATAGCAGTCCTCCTGCCACAGCTGGGGTTACAGGCATGAGCCACGATGCCCAGCCAAACTTGAAATTTTCAAAGATGCTACTTGCTGGCTGCAAAACCATATAGAAGAAAAGAAGAGCATCCGCTGAGACCAGTTAGGGAAGGCTCCCAGTGGCTGAGACAAATGAAAAGAGCTTGAAGTAGGATGTTAACTTTGGAAGGTGGAAAGAAGTGAATTAAGACATGTTTACAGGTAGAACTGGCAGCTCCTGGTAACAGTTTAGAAGTGGAAATGAGGAATGTTTCTAGTTGGGAAATCAGAGGATGGTACCATGTGGATTCAGAGAACACTAGAGTTTTATTTAATTTTGTATTAGCTATCTTCATTCTCACCACTGGCCAAGAGAATCATTAGTCCTCAAGAAAATAACCTTTTTGTAGCTATTCTCCACAAATGACATAGACTTATCTGTGAAATAAGAAAACTGAGGTATTTGTTCCAATGGCTGGTGAGAATTTATTTTGTTGCTGTTGTTTCATGCAGGGTCTCACTATGTAGTGAGGCTGGTTTTGAACTCTTAATCATCCTGCCTCTGCCTTCCAAGTGCTAGGATTTTAGATGTGCTCCACTAGGCGTGGTTGACAGGGGCTCATATTTTAAACCAGCCTTCTCTGTCCCTAACATGCCATACACATCTTTAACTGAACCATAGGCTTTCTAGAGCACAAATGTCCACATTCTGAGGTGCTTTTCAGATTCCCTAAAGTGAATACTATGCATGCCTGTAGCTGAAGTTTTCTCCAGTCCTGCCCAGCCCCAATGGACCCCACAGCCACTTATAATCACTCAGAAGCTTATATTAATTAAAACTGCTTGGCCTTTAGCTCAGGCCTACCACTGACTAGCTCTTACATTTAAACTCAGCCCATTTCTGTTAATCTATATGTTGCCATGTCTTCTGTGCCATTACATGCTGTTCTCTGGATGGCGGGCTGTTGTCTCCTCCTCAGTTCTGTTTTTCTTTCCCAGAATTCTCCTTGTCTACTTATCCCGCCTAAACTTCCTGCCTGGCTATTGGCCAATCAGCGTTTTATTTATCAACCAATCAGAGCAACACACTCACAGCATACAGAACATCCCACAGCACCTCCCCTTTTCTGTCTAATCAAAAGGGAAGGGTTTAACTTTAACATAGTAAAATTACATATAACAAACAATTATTAACCAAGAATTACAGTTACAATATTTAGTCTATTTTGTGTATTTTGTAAAACTAAAGAAAATATTTTATCATCTATTCTATATTTGTGAGTCTAAAGTTTCATATCTAATTTATCTTTTATCATAACCAAGGAAAATTATAACTATATAGTCTTCAACTACATCGAAGACCTCAGAAGGATACAATATTACCCAAGTAAACAGGAAGTGCAGTGTAAGCAACTTCCAAAAATCTAGAATGACAGAGACAGCTGTCTGCTTCAACAGTCATCAAAACTCACTAAAGAAGTATGAAGTGTATAAATTTGAGAGACATTATAAGATAGTTCTCTGTTAGTAATATGTTAGGATAGAAAGTGAATCAGGTACATTTTGGACTTACCAAGGTAGGATAGATAATGAAATATTTTCTCTGAGTTTGTCAAATGCAAATGGACTAGATATTGTTGATGTATTTATTACTTGTACATATTATATATAGTTATTGTATTTATTGTATATAGTTTTTCTATATTAGTTATAACTTTTTATTATTTTTTATTTTTATTAGAAAAAAGGGGAAATGTGGTAATATTTTATTTGTGCTGAAATGTGGTGATATTTTATTTGTATGTTAATAAATAAATTATTTGCCTGGAGATCAGAGGACATAGACAGCCATAAACAAAAGTCAGGCGGTGGTAGCACATGTCCTTAATCCAATCACATGGCAGGCAGAGTCTCTGTGTGTTCAAGGACACAGCCAAGCATGGTGACACATGCTTTTAATCCCAGGGCCAACAATAGAGATCTGGAGGTCTGTATAGACAGGCAGTGATGAGGAAGTGAGGTAGCTTGGCTAAGAGCCAATGAGGAGGCAGAACAGCAAGGCAATAAAGGAGCAGTTTAGACAGGAAGAAACTAATTTACTTTGGAAGCTACGGCTGCATGGTGAGCTATGGTTAGTTGGTGGCTATTCCTATTTCTCTGATCTCTACAGCTTTCACCCCTGTATTTGTCTCTGTGTTTCTTATTTAATAAGACTGTTTAGAAATTTGTTTACACACATCAGTTCATCGAGATACACCAGACACCTTACCTACTGAAATCATACAATTCAATGGGTTTTACAATAGTCACAGTTTTATGCCACCACAATTATCACTTTAGGCACCTTCATCCCCCTAAGGAAAATCCTGTGCCCTTTAACTTCTCATTTCCCATCAATGATACTCACCCCAACACCCTGGACAACCACTAATCTGCCCCATATCTTGGCTTGTCCTAGACACTGATCATAAATAAAATCAGACAGTAAGTGATTCCTTGGGACTGACATCTTTCACTTAAAATAATTCATTTAACAAATAGGTCTTATATTGCTCAAGCTAGCCTTGAACTCACTATGTAGCTGAGAATGACTTGAATTCATGATTGTCCTGCCTCCATCTCTTAGGTGCTAGGATTATTTGCTTGTGACAGCATGCCAAGTTTTATGTGGTATTGAGGACTGGATCCATGGCTTCATGCATACTAGGCAGGCATTCTATTAACTGGTAGATTCCTAACCCCATATAATGGTTTTAAGGTTCATCCATTCTATAGCATGTATCAGTATGCCAATCCTTTCCTTGGTCAGATAATATTCCATTATATGGAAATACCACAATACATATTTATTAATCAGTTGATAAGACATTTAAGTTATTTGCCTTTTTACTGTACGAATGAATCTGCTTTGAGCATTTGTGTATAAGTTCTTATTTGTATACACATTTTCATTTCTCTTGGGTATATACATAGGGATGGAGTTTCTTGGCACTGCCAAGCTATTCTTCCTTCTTCCACTTTTTGCGTTGTTGGGAATCAAAACCAGGACCTTGCACATTCAAAGCATGCATTCCCCACCTTTTAGCTGATTTTCTTTCTTTCTTCCTTCCATCCTTTCTTTTTGATTTTTTGAGACAGGGTTTCTCAGTATAGTTTTGGTGCCTGCCCTGGATCTGTAGATGAGGCTGGCCTTGAACTCACAGAGATCTTCCTGGCTCTGCCTCCTGAGTGCTGGGATTAAAGGCATGTGCCAACACCATCTGGCTGATTTTCAAAGCTCTGCCCCACTTTATAATCACAGTCTCTGTTGAGAGTACCAATTATTTGTCAGTAGTTGTTTTTTCCTGTCTTTTTGAGTATTGTCACCTTATTGGGTGTAAAAGTGACAGATTACTTTATTATTGCATTTATATTTGTATATCTGTGATAACTAATTACGCTGAACATCTTTTTATATGCTTACTGGTCATATGAATATCTTCTCTGGAAAAAATGGCAACTTCTATCCTTTGCCCACTGGAAAAATGTGGCTGTCCTTATGGAGTTATAAGGTTTCTTTATATATTCCCAATGCAAATCTCTTATCTCCAACATTTACTCCCATGCTTTCAGCTACCTTTTTATTTCCTTAATGGTGTTCTTTATAGGAAAATGTTTAATTTTTTTCTCAAACCTAATTGTTTATTTTTCTTTTACTTCATGATAGGAGACCTAAGAATCCATTTCCCAATACAAGATCACAAAAGATTTAAATTCTGTTTTAGAGAAACTGAGCCAGATATGGTGGTACATGCTGGTAATCATAGCAATTGTGAGGTAGATGCAGGAGGATTAGGCATTCAAGATCACCCTCAGCTATACAATGAGTTTGAGGACAGCAACACGAAAGCCTGTCTTAAAAAGTAACAAAACAAAACAAGATCTTTTCTTTTTCTTTTTTTTTTTTGGTTTTTCGAGACAGGGTTTCTCTGCGTAGTTTTGCGCCTTTCCTGGATCTCACTTGGTAGCCCAGACTGGCCTCGACCTCACAGAGATCCGCCTGGCTCTGCCTCCCGAGTGCTGGGATTAAAGGCGTGCGCCACCACCGCCTGGCCAAAACAAGATCTTTGAGTCAGCAATGAGTGTGAAACAATGAAATAGTAAACTACTTGTATGGAATATCTGTGGTGTTGAACAACTGCCAAGATGGACAGCAAAATCACATAGAATAATAAGTAACAAATTATCGAGTAGGGAAATTGTCAGTCTAGGAATTCTACTCCATGACAACACTGGTGATTAAGAGATTGAAGACATAGATTCGTTTCATTTGGATTGAGATAAGGTCTCCTTATGTATCTAAGGCTGTCCTTGAACTTACAATATAGCCAGGCTCATCTCAAACTCACAGGAAGTGATGGATGATAAACAAGACAATGTTGATGACTGTGTGAGCAAGGGAACAGCTTGTTTTGTAGTTGGATGAGGTTCAGGGTAAGGATTTAGAAATACAAGAGCTTCTAGAGACATAGTGGGAAGAAAGTGATATATCAAGTTTGTGTTTGGGAACAAAGGAAAAACAGAAGAAGACAGAGCCAAAGAGAAACTAGGAATCAAACTACAGAAACAAAGGTGAAAACAGACTAAGTCTAACTCAAAGCTGCCTTGCAGAAACCTCAATTCCAATGCCAGGGAAATATGAGGCTAGGAAGAAATAAGATTAGATGAAGGGAAACCCAAGGACCATTGTGTTGTGAAGACTTCTAGGTTCAATTCTCAGCTTTTCCATTATATATTTGCATGCCTTGTATAAGATATTTAACCTTTCCATGCCTCAATTGACAAAATAATGAACTCAACTTAGTGTAGTTATGCACACCTATAATCCCAGCACTTGAGGAGCTGAGGTAGGAGGATCATAAGTTTAACACCAGCTTGAAATACGTACTGAGACTCTAGTTAAAAAAAATGACAGAGATTTAATTTGGTAACCTCAAAGACTATTAATTCTCCTGGTCACAGAATGAAAATTTACATGTCTTTTAGATCCTAACTAATAGATGATCATAAGAGAGAAGACACTATTGCTAAGTGAGTTTCTCAGATGCTAATGTAATGTGCATAAAGGAATATTCTGAAAATTCAGGTTTTCACTCCTCTAAGCCTACATCCATCTCCTAGGGACTCAGCCTCTTGGTGAAGACCCAGAGTCTCCTAGTTCTTTCCTGCTACCCCCTTTAGCTTTTTCTTCTAGCACATCTCTATTCCTTTGTGACTCCTGCCAAGACACAGAACCATTCCCTAACAGGGACCCACAGTGGTTGTGCTAGACTGGGACTCAGGGACTCCACAGCTAGGGCATTTGACTGGGACTCAGAATGGACTTCACAGCTAGGGCATTTGACTGGGACTCAGGGACTCCACAGCTAGGGCATCTGACTGGGACTCAGAGTGGACTCCACAGCTAGGGCATCTGACTGGGACTCAGGGACTCCACAGCTAGGGCATCTGACTGGGACTCAGAGTGGACTCCACAGCTAGGGCATCTGACTAGGACTCAGAGTGGACTCCACAGCTAGGGCATCTGACTGGGACTCAGGGACTCCACAGCTAGGGCATCTGACTGGGACTCAGAGTGGACTCCACAGCTAGGGCATTTGACTGGGACTCAGAGTGGACTCCACAGCTAGGGCATTTGACTGGGACTCAGAGTGGACTCCACAGCTAGGGCATCTGACTGGGACTCAGAGTGGACTCCACAGCTAGGGCATCTGACTGGGACTCAGAGTGGACTCCACAGCTAGGGCATTTGACTGGGACTCAGAGTGGACTCCACAGCTAGGGCATTTGACTGGGACTCAGAATGGACTCCACAGCTAGGGCATCTGACTAGGACTCAGTGGACTCCACAGCTAGGGCATCTGACTAGGACTCAGAGTGGACTCCACAGCTAGGGCATCTGACTGGGACTCAGAGTGGACTCCACAGTTAGGGCATTTGACTAGGACTCAGAGTGGACTCCATAGCTAGGGCATCTGACTGGGACTCAGAGTGGACTCCACAGCTAGGGCATTTGACTGGGACTCAGAGTGGACTCCACAGCTAGGGCATTTGACTGGGACTCAGAGTGGACTCCACAGCTAGGGCATTTGACTGGGACTCAGGGACTCCACAGCTAGGGCATTTGACTAGGACTCAGAGTGGACTCCACAGCTAGGGCATTTGACTGGGACTCAGGGACTCCACAGCTAGGGCATTTGACTAGGACTCAGAGTGGGCAACAACTAAAGTATGGAACACCCACTCAGTGAAGAAACCAGATACATACTACATGCACCAAGAAGCACTTCAGATGGTTAACTCCAGATGCCTAGATCCCAGCACAAAACCATGAACATGAAAATCCAAGAAAATACACCTCCTTCAGAAGCTAACAACTCCATTGTAATAGGTGCCAATGAAAGCAATTAGCTGAAGCTCAAGACGAAGACTTCAAAATAACAATTATGAATATATTCAAGGACCTTAAAGAGGATATGGACAAATGCCTTAATGGAGACCATGAAAACACAAACAGTTGAATGAAATAATGACAATAATTTAAGGTGTGAAAGTAGAATTTAACAAAGAAATAGAATAAGTAAAGAAAATGCAAACTGAAATAAAACTGGAGATAAAAACCTCAGGATGCTAAACAAAAGCCTCAGAGATAAGCCTCACCAACAGATTAACAAACATGGAAGAGCGAATTTCAGGTCTTGAAGACAAGGTAGAAGAAATGGATAGTTCAGTCAAGGAAATGTTAAATATAAAACCATCCAAGCAAAAGGCATCCAGGAAATCTAGGGCATTATGAAAAGACCAAGCTTTTTCATAATAAAGAACAAGGGAAAGAAACCCAGGTGAGAGGCACAGAAAATATTTTTAACAAAATCATAGAAAAATATTTCCTAAACCTAAGGAAAGAGATTCTCATATCAAGGTTCAAGAGGCATCCAGAACACCAAATTGATGAGAAGAAACTCCCCATGATACATAACAATCAAAATACTAAATGTATAGAACAAAGACCAGATATTAAAAGTCACAAGGGAAAAAGACCAACTCACATATAAAGGGAGGCTCATTAGAACAACACCTGACTTGTCAGTGTTGACTCTGAAAGTCAGAAGGGCTAGGAGGGATGTTCTGCCAGCTCTGACAGATCACAGATGCCAGCCCAGATACCAAACAAAACTAACAATCACAGTCACAGTCAACAGAGAGTGAAAAACATCTCATGGTAAAAAAACCAAAAAACCAAAACAAAAACAAAAAAACAAATTTAAGCAGTTTCTGTCTACCAATCTTGTTCTACAGAAGTCACTAGAATGAAAACTTAAGTTTGAAGAGAAGGTTAACTACTCCCAAAGAGGACACTAGGAATAAATAATCCCAACACAGTTAATCAAAAGATGGCAAGAAACCTACACCAAAATAATAGGACTTAATAAATTCTGTTCATTAATAACTCTCAATATTAATGGTCTCAATCTCCCAATAAAAAGACAGACTAGCAGACTGGATTAGAAAATAGCATCCATCTATCTGCTGCATCCAAGAAATACACCTCATCATCAAGGAAAGATGGGGGTACAAGGATGAAAATAAGCAAATGGACCCAAGAATCAAACAGGTGTAGCTATTTTAATATCTGATAAAATAGACTTCACACCAAAATTAAAGGAAACATTCATTAAGAGGCTATAACAACTCTAAATATTTGTGCACCAAACATGAGGACGCCCAAGTTCATAAAAGAAACACAGTTAAAAATTAGGTATTGACCCTAATACAGTGATAGCTGGTGTTCTCAATACTCCACTCTAGACAATAGACACATGACTCAGACAAAAATTAAACATGGAAACACTGGAGTTAAATGACGTCATAAATCAAATGACGTTCCATGCAAACACTAAAGAATACACTTCTTCTTAGAAATTCATGGAACTTTCTCCAAAATTGACCATATATTAAGGGAAAAAGGCAACTCTCAACAGATACAAAAATATTGCAATAACACCTTGCATCCTATCTGGGTATCAACAATAGAAACAACAAAAAGCGTACAGACTCGTGGAAGCAGAAGAACTCACTACCGAATGAAAATTGGGTCAAGACAGAAATCAAGAAGTAGATTAAACACTTTTTAGAACTGAATGAAAACGAAAGTAGAACACACCTGTCCTAGTTGGGGTTACAAATGCTGTGACGAAACATCATAACCAAAATAACTTGGGGAGAAAAGGGTTTACTCAGATTACACTTCCAAATTGTAGCCTACTATCAAAGGAAGTCAGGACGGGAACTCAAACAGGGCAGGATCCTGGAGGCAGGAGCTGATGCAGAGGCCATGGAGGGGTGCTGCTTACTGGCTTGCTTCCCACGACTTGCTCAGCCTGCTTTCTTAGAGAATCGGGACCACCCACCCAGGGATGGCCCCATCCATCATAGGCTGGGCCTTCCTCCAACAATCACTAATTAAGAAAATGCTCTGTAGGCTTTCTACAGCCTGATCTTATGGAGACATTTTCTCACTTGAGGCTCTTTCCTCTCTGATAACTCCAGCTTGTGTCAAGTTGACATAAAACCACCCAGCACAATACCCAAACCTATGAAAAACAATGAAGGCAGTTCTAAGAGGCAAGTTCATAGCACTAAGTGCCTACATAAAAAAAAAAAAAACATAGAGATCTCATATCAATAACTTAATGCCACACTTTAAAGCTCTAGAAAAACAAGAAGAAATAATACCTCCCAAAAAAGAGTAGATAGGAAGAAATACTCAAACTCGGAGCTGAAATCAATAAAATAGAACTAACAATACAAAAGCAAGAAAAAGAATCAATGAAATGAAGAGCTGGTTCTTTGAAAAATCAACACAATTGACAAACCCTTAGCGAAATTAACCAAAAATAAAGAAAGAAGATCCAAATTAATAAAATTAGAGATGAGCCGGAGATTTTACAATAGGCACTGAGAAAATTCAGAGAACCATAAAGGACATGCTTTAAAGAAAATCTGTAATCTACCAAACTGGAAAATCAAAAAAAAAAAAAAAGATAATTTCTTTTTGTTGCTTTTCTTCTTTCTTTCTTTCTTTCTTTCTTTCTTTCTTTCTTTCTTTCTTTCTTTCTTTCTTTCTTTCTTCTCTCTCTCTCTCTCTCTCTCTCTCTCTCTCTCTCTCTCTCCCTCCCTCCCTCCCTCCCTCCCTCCCTCCCTCCCTCCCTCCCTCCCTCCTTCCCTCCCTTTCTTTTCCTTTTTTCTTTTTCTGAGACAGGGTTTCTCTGTGTAACAACAGCCCTGGCTATCCTGGAACTCACTTTGTGGATCAGGCTGGCCTCGAACTCACAGAGGTCTGTCTGCCTCTGCCTCCCAAGTATTGCTATTAAATGAAGAGGCATTTTCTAGTTCTTTTTACAAAGCCACTATTATTCTGATACCAAAACTACAGAAAGACCCCTCAACAAAAATTACAAATCAATTTCCCTTTATGAGCATAGACTCAAAATTTCTTAATAAAGTACTTGCAATCTGAATCCAAGAACATATAAAATAGATTATTCACCATGATCAAGTTGGCTTTGATTCAACACATGTAAATCAATAAACATAATCTACCATATAAACTGACTGAAAGACAAAAACCACATTAGATGCAGAAAAGGCTTTTGACAAAATCCAACATCTCTTTATGATAAAAATCCTAGGGAGACTAAGGTATAAGGGACATACCTCAGTATAATAAAGGCAATTTATGGTAAGCCCATAGCCAACATCAACCTATATGGAGAGAAACTCAAAGCATTCCCACTAACATCAGGAACAAGACAAGGCTGTCCACTTTCTTCATATCTATTCAATACAGTACTTGAAGTCTTGGCTAGAGCAATAAAACAACTGCAGGAGATCAAGGGGATACAAATAGGAAGGGAAGAAGTCAAAGTATATTTTAAAAATACATTATATATATATTATTATTATTATTTTTACATCCCAACCACAGTTTCCCTTCCCTCCTCTCCTCCCAGTCCCTCCCCAAGTTAAAGTATCTTTATTTTCAGATGATATGATAGGATACATAAGTGACCTCAAAAATTCCACCAGGAAACTTCTACATCTGATAAACACTTTCAGCAAAGTAGCTGGATACAAAAAAAAAAATTAGTAGCCCTCCTATATACAAATGACAAACAGATTGAAAAAGAAATCAGGGAAACAGTACCTTTCACAATAGCCTCAAAAATATCTTGGGATAACTCTAAGCAAGCAAGTGAAAGACCTGAATAATAAAAACTTTAAGACATTGAAGAAAGAAATTGAGAAAGACGCCAAAGGATGGAAAGATCTCCCATGCTTATGGCTTGGTAGGAGTAATGTTTTGAAAACAGCCATCCTACCAAAAGCAGTAACAAATTCAATGCACTCCCCATCAAAATTCCAATACAATCCATCATGGAGATTGAAAAAATATTTAACTTCATATGGAAACACAATAAACCCCCCAATGCTAAAACAATCCTGGAGGTATCAGTGCCCCAGATTTCAAGTTGTTTTAAAAAAGGTATAGTAATAAAAACATCATGGCATTGACATAAAACAAGATATGTTGATCAATGGCATATAATTGAAGATCTAGACATAATTCCACCCAGCAATAGACACCTGAGTTTTGAAAAAGAAGCTGAAAATACACACTGGAGAAAAGACAAGCATTTTCAACAAATGGTGCTGGTTAAACTGGATGGCTGCATTTAGAAGAATGAAAATAAATCCATATCTATCACCCTGCACAAAACTCAACTCCAAACAGATCAAGGACTTCAATATAAGACCAGATGCCTTTGAGTCTGATAGAAAACACTATAGGGAATAGGTTTGAACTCATTGATACAGGAAAGGTCATTCTGAACTAGACCCAGGAGCACAGGTATAAAGACCAACAATAAAGAAACGGGACCTCACGAAGCTAAAAAGTTTCTGTACAGTAAAGACATCATCCTTCTAGCAACTAGAAGCCTACAGAATGGGGAAAACTTTATCAATTATATAACTGATAAAGAGTTAGTATCTAGAAAAAATGAACATCAAGAAAACAAATCACACAATTTAAAAATGTGGTATAGAACTAAACAGAGAGATCTCAAAAGGCAAAATACAAATGACTGAGAAATACTTTAAAAATGTTCAACATCCTTAGTTATCAGGGAAATGCAAATTAAAGCTACTTTGAGATTTCATTTCACCCCAGCCAGAATGGCCAAGATCAGTAAAATAAATGACAGCAATGCTGGTGAGGATGTGACAAAAAGGGGACACTTATCCATTGCTGGTGGGAGTACAAGTTTGTACAGTCACATGGAAACCAGTGTGGGTGTTCCCCCAAAAGCTGGAAGCCAATTTATCAGAAGATCCAGCTCTATATACCACTCTTGGGCAATCACAAAACTCTGCGTCTGACTACAAAGATTCGTGCTCACCCATGTTCATTGCTGCTCTATTCATAACACCAGAAATTGGAAACAGCTTAGATACCCATCAAGTGATGAATGGATAATGATAATGTGGTACGTTTATACAAGGAATATCATTTACCTGTTCAGAAAAATGAAATTTTCAGATAAATGGATGGAGTTGGAAACAATTACCCTGAGTGACATAACCAAGATCACAAAAGACAAACAACACATGTCTTCTCTTTTATGTGGATGTTAGCTTTTAAGCTTTGGAGATGTGTGTTTCATTCAGAATATCCAGAGGTCAGGTATCTAGTAAGGCATCAGAGGAGAGGAGGGAATCCTCTAAGAGAAGGAAAAGAGAATACAGTGTTATAAAGAGACAAAGCGTAAACTAGAAGTATTAAATGAGGAGGAGGATGGGAGGGCAGCATAAAGGAGGAAATATGGGGAGGGACAACTAACACTAAAGACCTTTTGAAAGGGAAACCCACTACTATAAAAGCTTCCTAAAATATATACATATATGAAAGGAATTTAAATGGAGTCACCATATAATGAGGTAGACAGGGCCCCAACTAGACATCTTATGCCACTAATTAAAACCTCTAGTGCTAGGAATGGGTTATCTGTTGTTGAGTCATTGGTCAAAGAGGTCTTATAGACCTCTACAGACATCACGGGCTATTGCCAAGGCTACTGGTTACTTCTCCACAACCTGATGGTTAGGCCCTATTGCTGAAGACATCATTTACTTGTATCATCGAACATAAGAGAAATCAAACTGGTGCCCAATTAGAAGCTTCGCTCCTACTGACTAGCATTCATATGCTGGAAGGTGTTCTGCATGCTACTGAAGGAGGGAAGCCATTATCAGTATCACGCATGTACAAACCTGTGACCTACAACACCGACCTGCCTGCAACATATACTGCTGCAATAGGAGCACAAATGTTGTGGGAGTAGCCAACTACTTCTGGATTGGATTTAAGGCCCACTCCACGAGAAGGCATCCGTACGTCACATTAAAGTGGCCAGCAACCTGAGACTAGATAGGTGAAGGGTCCTAGGGGAAACTTATTATTATTCTGCTAAAGAAACAGGAATATGTACAAGGACTCCTAAGGACATATGGCCATACCCATAGATCAGTGCTTCATGCAACTCTCACCAGAGAAGCTTCTTCTTGCAGTAGATGGTAATTAACATGGAGACCCACAGGAGGGGAGGTGGAAAGACTGTAGGAACCAGAGGCGGTAAATGACTCCAAGGACACAGCTTCTTCCAGACACAACAGAACTGGTACACATCAACACTCATAGAGACTGTGACAGCATGCATAGGACCTGCTCAGGCTGAAACTAGAAAAAGTTCTAGCCCTGAGAAGGGGAGGCAGACACAAGTCCCACCTCAACTAAGACACTATTTGTGATTGATACATGCTAGGAAACCTCCTTTCCACCTTTCCCTGTGTGTACTAGACGAAACAACATTCCTTTCTTTTACAAAGACAGCTAAAGTTCTTTACCCAGCGAACTACCTTTTTGGGGGGTTTGCTTCTCAGTGTGTGATGTGGGGCTGATGAGACAGTTCAGGAGGTAAAGGCATTTACCTGTAGCCAAGCCTGACGACCTGAGAGTGATCCCAGGGTCCCACACGGTGGAAGGAGAGAAATGATTCCTGTAAGTAATCTCCCACTTCTACATGTAGCATGGCACATACACACTGTGTCACACATATGCTGTGGCTCATGCATACCCCAACAATAAATACTAAAAGTGTAATACATTAAAGTTTGTAAAAAGAGCTCTCATGGCCACACAGAGGCACTGGTGACTGACTTAGATGCCAGCTGTGAGGACTGGGGTCATATTTTAATAGTAAGCCTTTCCTCCTCATCATCTATGTGTCTGGATAGTCTTAAAATTAACTAGCAAACATCCCTTCCATGAGGTGGAAGAAATATATGTATTTCCATTTTTCCTGGCAAGTACAGCTAAATTCCTGAACACATACATAAAACAAACCGAAGACGACTCTGAAATTTGGGAAGAAGACAACTAGCTAGGGACCTTGGAACCAAGGATTGGCATAGTTGTGGATACCCTGGGTTTTCTTTTGTTTTATATATCCCCAGACTTGATACTAGAGACCAAAACCATGCAGACAAACAGCCCCAAGAACAGGATGTTCTTTCTAGTGAAGAGACCCACAGTAACAAAGAGTCCTCTACCATCTTAAGCATCAATGGAGACTAAGTGGAAAAAATGTTTTGTGTGTGTGTGTGTGTGTGTGTGTGTGTGTGTGTGTGTGTGTGTGTGAAACACTTGTGTGCATGTGTGTGAGCGCTGGTGCCAGGCTTTTTGTTGGAAGTGCCAGGGTCAAGTTTCCTCCCCTGCACAGTGCTGTTAGACAAAGCCAGCTAAAACAGAAGGCTAAGTGAGATGCACGGTCTCAACATGACATTAAAATGTCGAGATTTCAGTAAAAATATCCACTAAACTAAGAACTCAGAATATCTTACACCGAACAACAAAAAAGACCACTTGATATTTCTGAGATGACCAAAATGTTATAGTATCTGCTAATGAATTTTTCTATGGCTTGGAAAGCAGTGGTAAAATACAGCACACAATCTACTATCTTAACACTTTTGAGTGTACAGTTCACATTCACATTGCTGTGCTACTAGTGCTACTACCCACCCACTACCGAGCTGCTTCAATCTAAACACTCAAATGCTATGGACGCTGTCCCTAGCAACCACCACCACTCTGTTTTCCATATTGATCAATTTTACCACTCTTGGTGCTTCACATAAGTGCAATCATACAAGATTTATCCTGTTATGACACATAACAACTTGATGAATCTCCAGAGAATTATGACGAGTCAAAAAAGCCAATTTCAGAAGGTTATATATTGTACTATTCTAAAGATATATATATATATATATATATATATATATATATATATATATATATATATATATATATATATATGATTTCATTTAGATAACATTCTTGGAATGACAAAGTTATAAAAATTGGCAATATGTTAGTAGCTGGCTATTTTTAAAGCTGGGATTGAGAGAGAAGTGGGAGGCATAAAAGGGCAACAAAAAAGATCTCTGTGCTGATGGAGATGTTCTCTGTGTTGCTTGAAATAATGCCAACATTTTGGTTGTGATTTTGTCTCTTGTTTTTCAGGTTTTTTTTTGCGGCAGGTATATATGTAGCACAGGCTGGATTCAAACTCTCTACATAGTAGAATATGCCCTTCAACTTCAAACTTTCATGCCTCCATGTCCCTGTGTGCTGGGATTAGGAGTGTGTGTCACCACGACTTTTGACTGTGATGTTGTGCTATTGGGGAAACCTGGGGAAAGGGTATACAAGATTGCAATGTTATTTTTATTAAGTATAATTATTTCAAAATAAAAATTTAGTTAAGAACAACCTAATTCTTTAAAAAAAAGACTCCAGAATATGAACCTATTATTAGAGTACGCAGGACTGCTTACTTAGCATGTGGTCCCCTCCCAGCTGAGCCATTAGCTCTGAATAGAGGCCCAAGCTTCTCATTTGACCCGAGATTTCCTAGCAAAAACTGGTAAAGACATATGTTCTCATAGAATGAGTCCAGTAATTAAGGGACAATTGACTGAATGTGTATATAACCACCCAAATCACATGTTAAAGTCCTAACCTTTCAAGTGCCAATATTAGGAGTTTGGGTCATCAGGAAGTGATTAGAGATCATGGCAGTCCTCAAAAATAGAGTTAGTACAAGTATCAAAGTTCCTAAGAGATCCCTTGTCCTTTCTGCCACCTGAGGTTACAGCAAGAAGTGATCTCATCTATGAGGGAGCAGGCTCTTACCCGAGACTGCACTTGGGCCTTAATCTCAGGGCCTTCTCAGCCCCTAAGGCTGGGGAAAGTAAACTTCTTTTTAAAAAAACATGCCTTTATTATTAGTGCACGTGTGTGCATGCATGCGCATTGAGGAGGAGCACACGCACAGCACAGTAAGCATAGGAAGTTCAAGGACAACATTCGGGACTCGGCTCTCTTTTATCCCAGGTTCTCAGGAGTAAACTCAGGTCGTCACATTTATGTGGCAAAAAAATTTCACTCATTGAGGCATCTTGCCAGCCTAAATTATAAGGCACTCAGTCTAGAACATTTTGTTCTAACAGTCCAAACTAAGACATAAGGTCAGGAGACCTGGGTTCTAGTTCTGAGTCCCATTCGTCAACCACAAATGACTTTAACTAAATTAGTACCCTGATTTTTTGAATTTTAAAAATGTCTTCAAAACTGTAAACCCAAGATAAATAATAGTGGCACTGGCTATGGAATCACTGTGCAGGAATCATATGAGATAATGGATGTAAAAGTAAAACGTGAATGCAAAGTGTAAAGCATGATATATTAGGCAGAGGTTTTGTATTTGTGGAACAGGCATTTTGTCTATGTATGGAGGTAGCTGATAAAAGTTATTGGCTTCATAAATAATGAAACATGATAAATGGAGACTTTTCTCCCAAGTGTTTGAAACAAAGCAGATACATAGCATATTCAATCAAAAAGAAAAAAGCAATATATACAAGATAAAGAGATAATAGTGTCACTAAATTAGTCTCTGTATAAAAAGCTAAGCATATGGTCATGTTGCAGGGTATGGGCAATAACAGGCCGGAAACTCATCAGAAAAGTAGAAAACACCAGGCTCCCTAAGAGATGAGAGATAGGGATTGGAACTGCAGTGCGATGGAATAAAAGAGTGAACCAAGTTCCTCAGAGAAGCTGTGGAAGAAGTCTCTCACGGAGACTACGCAGAGTGCTAATAGTCAATGTGGAGTTACAGCAAGTCTACTTTTTAATTTGTATATGAAAACATAGTTGAAGGTCTAGATGAAGCTCCTGGCTTAGAAGTGGGTAGTTTTCCTCTTCCTAGAGGGTTGCAAAAGAAAAGAAATCCAGGTTGCTCAGTGCTGAAGTTTTTTTAAGATTTAAATTCCTATAGGTCAGAATTCACCTGCTCCAGGAGAATTCGAGGTCTCTTTGGTCACGGACGGTTTGCACCAGACTGGCTTCCTCCTGCATTACATTGTGATTTGCAGATACTGGTATAGAGAGTCCTTTGAGGGTCTTCTATGCTATCACGTTACCAGTAATTTCATCTTTTTATTTGTAGTTTAAAGTTTTTCAATGAAATTAGATTTTCTTTTTACTTTTTCTTTATTTTTTCTCTCATATAATATATCCCAACCAGAGCCTCCCCTCCTCCCAGCCCCTACCTTCCCTCTCCCCCAGATCTATTGCTCCTCTATTTCCCTTCAGAAAAGAGCAGGCCTCCCAGGAATATCCAATGAACACAGCATAACAAGATGCAATAAGACCAGGCACAACCCCTCACATCAGGGCTGGATGAGGCAACTCAGTAGGAGGAAAAGGGTCCCACGAGCAGGCAAAAAAAAAAAACAAATACAAAAGAATGAAATACTAGTAATGTGACAGTATAAATGAACCTCACAGGAACCAAAGAAATCTTCACTGAAAAGAAAAAAAAATAAATTGAATGGGACCAAAATACAGATCTTTGTTCCGTCTACTTTATCACCTGCCTCTGAGAAATGGTAGAATAATAATAAGCCTTTTTACAAAATTAATATAATCATAGGGGAAAGAATTATATCAGGCTCCAAAATACAAAACAATTCAAGATGCCTGGTTATCTTGCTATTTTGACCTAATCCTTAGTAAACTTGTACTAGAAAATTCCTACCATTAACTATATTTCATAAACACAGAGATACTTTGTAGTGGATATCTGCATTGTAATGTGGATTTACCATAAAACTCATATTAGAAAGCATCATTCTATATGAATTCTAGTATACAAGACATTTTGGTTCCTTAAAATCAGCTCAAAGTTTAATATTGCTCTTTGACTTACAGTTTGGCTAATGAGACTCAGAGCACTTTTTAAATGGCCCCAGATTTCTTTCAGAGAATACAGAACTGTATTTGATACTCCATCTGACACCAAAAGGTTAATCAAGTTGCGCATGCATTCACTGAAAAACAAAAAGAGAAAAGTCATCCCATAAGGAAAGAAATCAATGGCCCCAGGGCTAAGAAGTCAAATCTGACTCTCATCCACACAAGAGCTTCACAACATTCCTGCTTTCCTCCATTTTCGCTTGCTTCTAACCTTGGAAGACAGATTTTTGAAGGTGTGAAGGGGTCGATCAGTCCTTCCTTTGATCATGCCTGTGGCTGTCTTTTTAGACAAAAGCATTTCCCTCATGAAAGAATTGTTTAGCTTGTGTGTGTGTGTCGGGGGGGGGGGGGCTCCCTTGTATGAAGGTCAGGGGATAACTCTCCAGAGTTGGTTCTCTCCTTCTACTATGTAGGTCCTGGAGACTGAACTCAGCTCTTCAGATTTCAAACCAGGTACCTTCATCTGCTGCACCATTTTGCTGGCCAAATTAGTCCACCGTCATATTTTATGAGCTGGTTCAACTTAGGGGCATTTAAAGGATCATGCTACTTCTTTAAGTGAACAAAGGACGTGGGGTTTAAACTGGAAAAAAAAAACAGAAATTTCACTTCTCAGAACAGAAAGACTGTAATGAACTTTTCTAGAAAAAAAACCCCACATACCACCTAATATTGATACTTAAAGATAAGCATTAGAAAAAAAAAGGAAGAAAATAAAGAAAAAATGTTGAAGTTGAGCAGTGGCAACTAATTTCTGTTCATTTGGGATATTTAGCAAATAACATGAAGGAAGGAAGATACATAGAATTATTTTATTATATGACTAGACAAAGAAAATCAAAACACACCCTTTTTTTCCTCCCCTGGGACCAGCAGATTCCTTGATCTTCCTTAATACTCCCCGGTGACTAGTACAATTCTCACTAAAGAGCAGTCCACAAGTTAGTTTCCCTATCCTCTTTTGTGTTGGTCCAGTTGATTACGGTGGGTGACTTACGGGACACTGACTGATTTAGGTGTCGAATTACATTTACTAACCTGTATTTCAAAACGTCAATTGGCTCTTTCTTCTTGTGGATCGATAAAAGTTTTTTCAAGGCCTTCCGTGCAATAGTAGGATAGTGTGCAGGCTTATCCATAGCTAGTACTATAGGAGGGAAGGGAAAGGTTATAAACACCATCACAATCGCATTCATCACACTTTTCATACAGGACTACTACTTACACTCTCTAATGGGACAAGATTCTCTCTAACTCTGTCTTTGTCTCTTTGTCTCTGTCTCTTTAACACAAACACACACACACACACCAAATTTTATAAAATTATGACTCTACAGATGCTTTCAGAGAGAATCTCTAATTTTCAGGCACAATACTACAGTAGGACTTTCAGGTTTTCTTTTTCTTTTTCTTTTTCTTTTTTTTTGACAGTTTCTCTGTGTAGCCTTGGCTATCCTGGAACTAGCTCTGTAGACCAGGCTGGCCTCGACTCAGAGACCTCCCCACCCCACCCCACCCCCGTGCCTCCCCCACCCACCCCATGCCATTGTAGGGATTAAAGGTGTGTACTACCACCACCCAGCTTCTGGTTACATTCTTTCTTCAACGAACAGTTACGGTTCTGTAACCATGCACACAGCCCTCAGGTGATGCAACTATCTTATGAACCACAGTGAAGGAAAGGCAAGCTAAGAAAGAAATAGAAGCAGATCAATAAAACCCTGCTAGTCAAAGCCAGAAAACACTACATTATATTGCTTTGTTGTTGTTGCCAGATGCTACAAAACAGGATGCCTTTGGCATTACTGTATTGGAGATAACTGTTCCTAAGACTTCCAGATGCATTCAACAAGCCTGTAGAGCAGCTCCATTATATGAGGAGCGGTAGTCATCAAGTATGCCTCATCCGTCTCATGGCTCTAGAAAATCCAAGGCAACTGGAGTGTGCTGGAGGCTACCTAATGCCTTTACTAACCATGTGCGTGCTCTTGAGGAGACTAACAGGCAAAGGGGAGATAATCAGGGCATTTCCTGAGTATACTCCCCAGTCGGCTTTGAGCCCCACAAGTCCTACACTATAGCTCAACTAGAATTTGAAAATAACAGTTGCATAAAAATATTTCCAACACTCTAGGGGAGTAAGGTGGCTCCGTGGGTAAAAGTACTCGCCATCAAGTCTGATGATCTGAAATCCTGGGGCCCATATGCTACAAAGAGAACTGACATCTGTAAGTTTTCCTCTGACTTTCATACATGTCCATGCATACACACACACACACACACACACACACACACACACACACACACACACACACTAATGTAAATACTGTATCAAAATATTCCCAAATTTCTCTATACATTTTTAGCAAATTAGTAAGGTTGAGTCATCTTTGATCATCACAGCAGCTATTTATCATTTCTAGCTCCCTAAATAAAGCTAACTTTCTAAGGTTTGAGCTTCCCTTATCATGTAGTTACATAATTAAATTCCACACATAGACTACATTGGAGCACCTATTATGAGCAATGTTCTCCACTAAGATTTATCAGTACAATACACATATGTAACTATTGCTCATGACCTTAATGAGATTATAATCTTATAGAGTGAAAACAGATAAATGTATAAATGATTATAGTTTAAAATAGTTTAAGAATGGCACCAGAGAGGGAGAAACAATGTAGCATTAGAAAAAGTCATTTCCTATCTCAATGTTAGAGTAGGGAAAACAGTAGGCTCTAAGTGGGCACTGGCCTTACACAAGCACCAATAAAGCACTTACACGCCATTGTTTCAAGTGTTCTGCTTTCTATATCAGGCCTTCTCCATACTGACTCCAGGAAGCTGTACAGTGATGGATCGTTTGTTTTGGTTTTAATTTCAAACTCATACAACAGAAGCATTGCTCCACAGTCATCACTGGAAAAGTCTCCTACAGAAAAGGCCAAGTTTAACATCTTCTGTTACTGCACATTAGTACTCTCTTGGGCTAACCTAACTGGACAGATTTTCCCACAAGGAAAAAGTCATTTCACTTACAATCGGAAGGTCATACGAGTCTCTATCAATAGACTTTCAACATTTGAACATCTATAAGCACATCACTAGGTTCACTGCCCTGTGATGCATTTTCTAGCATTCCTTACATATTGTGAAAGTTCCATTGTGATGCTTGGAACTGGACTGAAAACATTCTGCTGTTAGTGACAAGATTCTTATTAATATACTTGTCTCCTCTGAGCTTGAACTTATATCCATGCTCACTGTCATGGCTGAATTTAACAGAAAATACAATGCTGCATGAACTAACTGGTTTTATTTTGAGCAAAAGAGTTTCCAAATTTGTTTCATTTACTAAGTCACAAGTATATCTTGGCTTTCATCATGGAAAGAATCTTATTTCAGATGGCATATACCATACTTTGTGAGACAGTTTTATTTGCCTTCTATTGAATGAATATTTGAGGCAGCTGGGTGCAGTAGCAGGACATGGTAGTGCATGGTATGGTGCTACACATTTGTAATCTTGGCACCTGGAATGCTGAGGGCAGGAGAACTGAGAGTTGAAAGCCAGCCTGAACTACAGTGCAAGACCCTGTTTAAAATGTTTTAAGGTATAGAATAAGTATAATAATCAGAATGAAGTGTCTCTAAACATCAATAACAGTTGGATGGATTTCTATACCCTACTCCCCACTTTAAACCACAATTTGAATAGAGTTCAGAATGATTTGTTGTGTTGTGTTTTGGTTTGTTTGAGATAGAGTCTCCTTACATAGCCCAGGTTGGCCTAAAACTCTCAGTCCTGCATCAGCTTGGATTACAGTATGTGCCATCATATCCAGCTAGAGTTCATAATCTAAAGTCAACTTTTTGTGCATGGAATGTTCTCACTTCAGTACATAAGCTGCATAACAACAAATGGCTAAATCAGTCATGAATAAAATGCTGGATTAATTATTATGTGACACAATTTCTAGGGAGATGTGAGAAAACATCTACTCATGCCACATAGGGTACTGAAGATAGACCAAAGTAAGCATACTACAAAAGACAACTTGCTGAACCAAAGAATTTTATTGGTATCACTTACAGAAATATCACTGAGGGGTTACTTATAGGAGCAGAAATGATGCAAAGACAGCTGTATCACCAAAAGCCCACCCTAGCATGAGTGACAGCTCATAAAAGCAGGAAATCTGGAGTGCATTGTACAAGCTACAAGCATCTCAACAGGCTGGAGACTGTCCTTCTGAGGTAGCTCAGTTGTTTTGAGCCTCTTCTAGGCAGCTTGCTGGTCTCTGCTTCTTCCAGTTAGCTCTGCTGGAGAGTGTCTCTCAAAAGTTCTTAGTGCTTAAATATGCCTGGGGAGGAAAGGACCTAGTGCATCTGGTCAGTTTCAAGGACTTCCTGAAGCCATTGAGTTGTTTACTTCCTGAGCTTAAGGAGTTTCCCTACAGCAGGGATGTTTTACTTTCCCCTAGAACATCCTGGTGTTTTTACCTCTCTACAAACATCTTGTGTCTTAATGAGCTTCCCTTAGGATATCCTGGTGTCTTACTTGCCTTTGAATATACATCCTGTCTTAAAATATCCCATTGATGAATTCCCTTTTATATCCTGGGTTTTTAATGAACTTCCTTCTAAGATGAGAAGTTTTAATCATGGAGGAAACTGCTACACAACAGAGTGCCCCCTTTCTGAAAATGCTTAGGAGCAGAAGTATTTCAGGAGTTTTCTAGATTTTGAATACTTGCATACCTATGAGATATAATGAGAATTAGACAAAATCTAAAGAAAAAAATTCATTTGTTCTGTTATATTTCTATGCAGAGCATGAAGGTAATTTTGTATGTCTTCTCTATCCTTCTTCCTTTATCTCTCCTTTCTTCCTTTTCCTTCTATTTATTTGAATGGGTATGTATGTGCATAGGCACTGTGGGCATGTGCAATTAAGAGGACAACTTTTAGGAGTTGTACCATATGGGTCTTGGGGATCAAACTCAAGTCATCAGGATTGACAGCAAGCCCCTTTACCTATCCAGCCATTTTTCAGGCTTTCTCCTCACTTTTTAGACAGGGCTTTGGTATGTAGCCAAGGTTGGCCTTGAATTCATGGTCCTCTGCTCTCCACCTCTTGAGTACTGGAATTATAGGTGTGTACCAATGTACCCAGCTTATATAATATTTTCAGTAGACTTTTGTTTTGACTGTGATTGGTCATATGAGGTCAAATGTGGGATTTTCCATTTTTGGAATTATGCCTATCCTAAAATGTTTGGATTTTGGAGAATTTTTTGATTTGTATTTTCAGATTTCAACTTGTAAAATAAATCATAATTTATAATCACAGCCATAGATACTCAACAAACTTCTATACCTGTTATTACCAGTACTGAAGTTGGAAAATGATTCTCCCACAGTTATATGTTATCTTGTAAATACTACTATCATTAAATTTAAAGAAACTTTAGTGGGTTCTTCCAATTCTGCATAATTTTCCAAATGAGTTTTCTCTAGTTACAGAGAATGCTCATTTCTTCAATCATTTTTCAGTTCTACTTTTTCAACGTTTTCTGATGTTTTTTCTTTTACTCCTTCCTGGCCTTCAATCACCTGCTTCAATCACCCTTTCCAGGACAGTACAACACTTGCTAGCAACAATGGAGTGAGGGCCAGAATAAGACTATTCAATAAAGAAGCTATGCGGGGCCTTTGCAGTCCATTCTACAGCATACTCAGTCCAAGCCTTTATACCAAACATCTTTGTAGCTGATGGTAAAATGGCGCTGGTGGGTCGGCCGAAAAGTCACAGGCCATGGCAGAATCCAATGTTAGTTTTTAGAGCTTTATTGGGAGGGAAAAGGGGAGAAAGAGAGCCAGGCCTGGGGAGGAAGCAGAGCTGGAACAGAGAGAGGAAACACAGGAAGAGAGTGCAGAGAGAGAGATGGGGGTCTGCATCTGGCTTTTTAAGGCAGGGATTGCATGACCATGCTGCAGCTTTGTCCCACCACCACCGTGTCTCACAACCGCTGCGTCTCACCACTGTCTCCACCATATGTGTGATTGGTGAGTCCCTTCCCGCGGCTGCAGCCTGACCTATCTTCTTCAAGCCGGACCTCCAGGGTGGTCTTGATGAAGTATAGGATGCTGTCAGACCATGGAGTGGTCCACGTGCTGTGTACATTCCCAGCCCTTACTCATTCCATGATGATGATTTGGGTAACCTGTGCTGATGCAGAGATCTTCCTCTACCTCAGGGATGCTTGAGATAGGAACCTAGGATCCTGGTTTGTTATTTTAACTTTTATTTTTCTCTCTCAGCTGAAGCCATGGGACATAAGGGTGGATACCAGTAAATTTGACTGCATAACAGCTTCATGGGAACTTCTGCGAGCTAACGGGCAAATGAAAAGACTTACTTTATCCCCAAGCTTCCTATTAAAGCTCTGAATCCTTCCCCCCCCCCCCACAGCCCCCTGCCACGTGCAATCACTTCTGTCTATCTGACTTCCGCTTTCCGCTCTCCGGCAGTAGAAGGGCTCTAGTGTTGTGGGGGCTCTTCTGCTGCCTCTCACCCTAACTCACCTTAACTCCTCCCACTCATTCTCAAGCTGCTGTGAGAGGCACAGACGGGTCTGGAAGCAGGCTAGGATCCATGCAAATAAGTTTATGATCAGGACCCACCCACATGGGGATCACAGTAATAAGCATCGCTCCTTAGCCAGAGATCAGTTCACACCCTGCCCCCTGGCAGATCTTCCAAAAGCTGTCCTCAAGCCAGCAAACATAAAAAAAAAATTCAAGACACAGAGTAAAATCTATCTTTTGTCCCTCAGACCTCCTTGACATGGGACTAGAACTTAAGCATCTGGAGAGCAAGGCTCCTGACCCCACAGGCGAAAATGTCATCTGTGGCATTCAAGGTGTACCAGGGAAGAGATAAAAAGCCTGAGAAAGCCTGAGAACAAAATTGTCAAGTGCTGGCACTCGCTGGCTCCCAAAAGCTGTTGGATCGCTGTTTTAAGTGAGAGAAAAAAAGACCACTCGGGCTAGTGCATGCCCTGCCAGGCCAGGCCCTTAACTGAGCCTTGTTCAAAGTGCCACCTAGAAAGACAACCAGGCACCAAGGGGCAAGGGAACATCAAGCTAAGACCTCCAGCAGACCTAGGCTTGGCCACAGGCTCACTTGCAGGGAACCCTGAATGCAGCATGGAAGCGATCCGTGTCTTTCCTTCTGGACACCAGAGCCACTGACCTGGTCCTGGGAGTTTTGGGGTCCCACCTCTCCTCATTTCCCTATTGTCAGGGTAGGGGGACAGCCTTACCCCCCTCACCAGACTTAATCGTACTTTCAGGGTTACTTAATGGGAATAGATTTCCCAGCTAAGACAGGAGCTTTCATTTCATTGCTCCCTCCATGTGCCTCACTCCAGACCTGTCACAGTGCTTCTCCTCCTCATGCACAGACAGGGCCCTGATCTCGGCCTTGTCCCTAATTCCAAAGAAATAAGTACTCCTGCACCACAAACTTTTCTCTTCCCAGTTCCCTCTTCTAATCAACTGCTCAGCTAATGGTTACAGGACCACCACAGAACTGGAGTCCAGAGATCATCAAGTAAGGAACTGTAACAGCTAAAAGGCATTTACACCCCCAGACCCAAAAGCATCTGGGCTCTACAAAAACTGACTTTAATATAACTGTCTATTACTGTTAAATGCTTCCAAGAATTGGTCACCTGTGTCTCCTGGATGCAAAACTAGTAAAGCAAATAGGTGCCTTAAATAATCTGTCTCTGATAAATCTTAAAAACATGTTCCAATCTCTCTGTCTCTCCTGTTAACACTAACTAAAACAAGCAGAGTACTAAACACCACAAATGGTCACTAATCTTCTCATGTCTGCTTCTTAACATGTTCAACATTTTCCCCAAGCTCCAGAAACCAGCTTAAATCCATCTGGACAGGTCGGATCTACTTCAGACTTTTCCTGTTTCACCAGCATCCTGTCAGACACAAAAGCAGCCAGGGTGCCCAGCCAAGAGGGATGGACAGCTCCAGGACAGCAGGACAGCCCACCATCCCAGAACGCCTGTCTACCTCAGAAGGCCCCCTTTCCCTATTCTCCCTAAGAGCCAACTGATGCCCACCAAGTCAGCTTTGGAAGCTGACTTCCAGGAGAAAAGACGCCCCTATTTCTATTCACTCGCTTTTTTATAATAAGCAAAAAGTCTGGAATGTTAGGATTCTGTACATGCAACAGCTCGGGATCCTAACATCTTACATCATCAGTGGACATGGGCGACTGCATACCGCCATGTGGTCATGCAGCCTCCTCCTTAAAAAGCCAGACGCAGACTCCCACCCCTCTCTTTCTGTTTCCTTTCTGTTCTCTGTTCTTCTCCCGTCCCTCCCCTATCTTTCTCTCTCCCCAGGCCTGGTCCCCTTCCCCACACCCATTTCCCCTCCTAATAAAGCTCTAAACACTAACAGTGGGTTCTGCCATGGCCTGTGACTTCTCCGCTGACCAGCCAGCGCCCTATTACCATCACCAGTGTTCTCTAACTTGATCTCAGGACTGTTAGTGAGCCAGTGACAAAGTTAGATGATCTCTCATGTCTTCATTGGTTCTTATGTATACCTCTGAAGGTTTAAATTATTTTTTAATCATTAAAATTAATGTTTTATTTTTCAAGTATATTTTTACTTTAAAGAAAAAATAACAAAGCACAGGCATTCAAATTCAGGTATCTGGTTAGACATTTTAGCCAAAATTAACAAAAGAAAGCTGTTACTTTAAGAACAGTGGCATTATTTTTGCCAATGTTAAAACTTGAGATTTCAAGCAAATGTTTGAATTAAAAATTTTTTTAGATTCATTTATTTTTATTTCAGTTTATAGGTGTCTTGTCTGCATGTATGTCTATGTACTATATATGTGCCTGGTAGCTGTGGAGGCCAGACAAAGGCATTGGATCCCCTGGAACTGGAGTTACAAATGGTTGTGAGCTTCCATGTGGTGCTGGGAATCAAATTTGGGACCTCTGGAGGAGCAGCCAGGTGTCTTAACCTCTGAGCCATCTCTCCAGCCCAAATGTTAGAATATTAAAACACTGTTTTTAATCATCATAGCTTACCAAAGAACATTTAAATATTTTTCCTGAGATTAGTTATATTAACAAAAACCAATATCATTTGCTAAAATTTTAATATATAACATATGTAACTATTTTATTGTGCAAATTAATGTGCCAATGTTTGGACAATTTTCATAATTAGGGAATTAACATTTTCCAAATGACAACATATGGTATTACATTGATAAAATTATTAGTAAAAGGTCCATTCATAGTACTAGACAGTAGATTTTAGTATAACTGCATGAAAATTGAATGGTATTGTTTTAGATTCCTCATCATAGTCAGTTAAAATAACTATCAATTGAATTTTAGTACAGTGTGAAAAATTATATCTACAACTATATGAAAAGGTTATCAAAATGTTCCTCTCAAATATAGTTAGATAAAAGTAGTAAGTTCTGGCCTTCAGTGGCACAGTGAGGTAACTAAAGTTCATAATATCCTATATATCATTTGTTAATAGCCAGAAGAGAAGAGTCTGAAGTCTTTAAACAAAGTAATAAGGTGATGGAAATGTTAATTAACCCTGATTTGATTTAGTGAATACTGTCTTGATATATGTCTTACATATAAATACCATTGAAATAAAGATATAATGAAATGGAAAAGTGTCCTATGTTCATGAATTAGAAGATTTAACACTGTTAAGATGGCAATACTTACCGGGCGGTGGTCCCATACACCTTTAATCCCAGCACTTGGGAAGCAGAGCCAGGTGGATCTCAGCAAGTTTGAGGCCAGCCTGGGATCTCTGTGAGTTCCAGGAAAGGTGCAAAGCTACACAGAAAAAACCTGTCTCAAAAAACCAAAAAAAAAAAAAAAAAAAAAAAAAAGTGGCAATCTTTTTTTTTTTTTTTTTTGCAAATGATCTGCAGACTTCATACAATCTCATTAGAATCTCAGATAGGGATATTTTCCTCAAGAAACTGACAAATTGTTTCAAAAATTTATATGAAAAGTCAACTGACACAGAATAATCAAAATAATCTTGAAAGAATATCAAAATTGAGTGGCTAAAATTTTCTGATTTCAAAGTTTACTACAAAAGAATGAAAAGATGGATATTATAGTACTGCCATAAGGACAGATGTATACATCAATGGGATCTAAATGATAATCCAGAAATACAGGCATGTATATATGGCAAACTAATTTTTCACATGTGAGAAAAGACTGTCCACAGGGAATGACTAGTCTTTGAAACAAAAAGTTCTGTATCAAGTAGACAATTACATGAAAAAGAATGAAATTGGACTTGTACCTGACACCACATCCAAAAATTAACTCAAAATGGATCAAGCCTATTTTCATAGGACTGGATGAATGAATTTCAGTCTGAAGGTATTAGATTATGTACTGTGTTCATGGGTTCTTATAAAGTGAGGCTAACCTTCTTGTTTTTTTTTTCTCGTTTTATACTAGATTACCCTTTCACCTTCTGCCATGTTATGCTCTCATAGATACTTCCACTGATTTTGGACTCCCCAGCCTCCAGAATCTTAGACAAATTATATAGTAAACAATAGCCACTGGAAAAAATGCACATCATTTGTCATAAGGAAAAGTAGTCATCAGAAAAATCCACCATAACCTACCATTGTATACTCACTAGAATGGCTGAAAAAAAAAGCATTGTTAAGGAGGTAAAGAAATCTGAAGCTTTATATACTGCTAATGGGGATGTGAAACTGTATAAATGCTTTTGGAAAATATCTTGGCAGGTTCTCAAATGACTAAGTATAGTTATCATATGATTAGCAATTCCACTTCTAGGTACATAACCAAAAAAGTAAAAATATGTCAGACAAACTTCTAAATAAATGTTTATAACAGCATTGCTCATAATTACCCTAAGATAGAACCAAGCCAACAGTGTATTTGTACAATGGAATATTTGACTGTGAAAGTAATGAAGTGCTGATACTTGGGACAACATGGGTTAACTTTAAAAATATGAAGTAGTGTATATTAAATAAGCTAGTCACAAACCATACATATTATATGACTCCATCTATATGAAACATTCAGAATATGCAAATCTGTTTGAACAGAACATAAATTAGTCGTTCATGAAATGCAATGGTCAATGAAAGGTTCAAAGTTTCTTCATGATGTAATGAAATGTTCCCTTACTATGGTTGCACATATCTGAATACAGTAAAATCTATTGAATTATACATTTTATCGGTAAATTCTATGGCATGAGTTATATCCCAATACATTCATTTTTCCAAAGAAAAATTAAAAATTAAAAACTTAGTTTATTTGTATGAGTGTATGCCTGTGGGAGTGCATGCCACATGTGTGGGTCATTTGCAGAGGCCAGAAAAGGTCACTGGATCTCTTGGTACTGGGTTTACAGGTGGCTATGAACTGCCAGTGTTGATGTCAGGAACTGAATTTGTACCCTCTGAAAATCAGCAAGTATTCCTGACTGCTAAGCCATCTTTCTAGCCCCCGACATTTGTTTTTCAAATTGAATTCAGTACATCCTATTGTGCTTGATTTCTTTCCCTCATGATAACACCTGTAATTTTCATCTATATTTTCACATGGACTAGAGACTATTTCCTTTTGTTGCTTTGCAGTATTCCATTATATAAAAATGATTCAACTTTTTAATTTATCCTTCTGTTGACACAGTTGTTTCAGATTTTTAGCTCTTAGGAACAGAAATAGTGTGAAGAATCTTGTGCATATTTTAGTGAATAGATTCATTTATTCCACTTGAATATATGCTTATGGGTGAGACTGCAAGGTCACTGCTAAGATGTGTGTGTGTGTGTCAGGTTCTAATAGATACCACTGAACAGTTTTCCAAAGTGATTTAACCAATTGCATGCCTCCCAGCAGTGCCTCAGATTTAGTTGCTCCCCATCCTTATTAACAGATGGTATTAAAAAAATCTTTGAAACTTTATTATCAGAGGGGTGGGGCATGCATGCCTTGGTGTGCATATGGAGATCGGAGGACAAATTTGTGCAGTCAGTTCTCTACCTTTCCATAGGTCCTAGAGATTGAATTCAGGTAACCAAATCCGCACGGTTGTACAGCAAGTGCTTTTACCCATGGAACCATTTTGCCAGCCCAACAGTTGGTATTTTGATCTTAGGCACTTCAATGTGTTTGCAGTGTGAGCTGTGGTGGCACACACCTTGAATTCCAGCACTTAGAATACAGAGGCAGGTGGATCTCTGTGAGTTTGAGGCCAGCCTGGTCTACAGAGTGAGTTCCAGGACAGTCAGGGCTATATAGAGAAAGCCTGTCTTGATAAAAAGAAACAACGCCCCCCCCCAAAAAAAAACCAGGAGTCTCCCATGGGCTCATGGATTTGAACACTTAATCCCTAGTTGGTGGTACTATTTGGAAGTTCATGGAACCTTTAGAAGATGGATCCTTGTGGAGAAAGTATATCATTGGGGACAGGCTTTGAGGATTTATGGTCTTGCTCTACTTCCTGTTCTTTCTCTCTGCTTCTTGTGTGAGGATGAAAATAGGATCAGACAGCTTCCCACTTCTGCAAACAGGAATTCTCTACCTGCTGCCATGCCCTCTCCACCATGATGGACAGTATCTCTTTGAAACTGTGAGCCCCAGCTGGGCGGTGGTGGCGCACGCCTTTAATCCCAGCACTCGGGAGGCAGAGCCAGGTGGATCTCTGTGAGTTCAAGGCCAGCCTGGTCTACAGAGCGAGCTCTAGGACAGGCTCCAAAGCTACACAGAGAAACCCTGTCTCGAAAAAAAAGAAAGAAAGAAAGGAAAAAAAAGAAAGAAACTGTAAGCCCCAATACATCCTTTTCTCCTCTAAGTTTCTTTTGGTCATGACATTTCATCACAACAGAAGGTAATTAATACAGGGTAGCATCACATTTTAATTATAATTTATATCTCCTTGATGAATAATGATATTAAGTATTGAACTACATTGGATATTTTCTTTTGTGATGTTCCCATGTAATTCTCATGCCTATTTTGTATTTGGTTGTCTTGTTGAGTTGTAGGAGTATTTTTTTTTTACATAGTCTGGCATTTGTCAAACTTGTTTGCTGTCTTCTTCCTATTTGTGCTTTGTACTTTTCTCAGTGGTAGCTTTTATCAACCTGAAGTTCTTAATTGTAGCAAGGTGTATTTTATTGTTATTTTCATGTATAGTTGATAATTCTTTGCATTCTCTAGGTAGTATAGATATTCCTCTATGATTTTTCTTACAAATCTTATTGTTTTACATTATGATACATCATTTTTTGAGATGGGATCTTACCATATTGCCCAGGATGGCCCTGAACTCCTGGTCTTAAATGATCCTGCCTTAGTCTCCTGAGTAGCCATGGTTACAGAATGTGCCAATGTGCACAGCCTATCTTAGGTCAATGTTTATATATAGTGTGAAGGAGGGGTCAAGGTTAATGTCTTTCCCATATTGACATTATTTTAATATAAAACAAGAGCAACACAACAGACATTTCCCCATTGTAAAGCACTGGACACATTTGTTGCAAATCAAATCACTACTTGTGAGTCTATTTCTGGATTCTCTGTTTTGTGATGTAAGTCTTAGAATTCCAGCTATCTTTTTCACAAGTGTCCTTTGCATCTCCAAAATCAATTTCATATCATCCTGCCAATTTCTGCAATTAAATAAGCTAGGATTTTTTTTACTGGAATTCTTTAAATTTATGGATCAAATTAGAAAAAGCTGCATAATAATACTGACTTCTTTTCTAGCCCATGAACATTATACTTAATAAGTGTATATATACACATACACATATATAATCTTCATTATTTTAGGTCTTTAAAATTTTTAGTGTTTTTTAAAAAAATTCAGTGTAGAGGTCTTCTACATCTTTCCTTATCAGTTAATTTGAATTTGTTCCAACATGATTGATATATCATGGAACAGTTACATATAATGTAAATTAAGTGTTGACTTATGTTTACATTTCTATGTCAAATACTAGATGAATGCAAAGAACTACACATAGCTGTATTATGCTGTATAGGAATATATAAAACACACGTAAATGCACAACTCAAATTTGTATCAGCCATCTCAGTTCACTGCATGTGTTATGAGATATGTCCATCTATGTCTATTGCTACAAATTCCCCTCAGATTTCAGATATTTCTCCTTCCATTACTTCATATTTCACAAGCTGCAATCCTTTTGACATCCTCTTGTATAAGCAGCCATCAGGTCTATTTCAAGCCAAAATGCCAAATTTATTGTAGCATTGATGTATTTTAGTCATTTAACATATACCAAACTCTGATAAAATTTTATTAGGTTGTTATCTTTATAAAATGTATCTTTAAGTTCTCATGTATATTCCTAACCCCATTTTCTCCACAGCTTCTTAGAATTTATTACACACATTTGCATGGGAGAATCATTTTTAGTAACACATATGTCATACTATAGCAGAAATGACTGTACATGTAAAGTATGTGCATTATTGCTAACCTATATACCCATGAAAATCAAAGTTCTTAACCAGAGCACATTATTGTGAATAGTATTTTTGTCTTTTACCTTGTGTCCAAGCACAAACAGTATTTTTAAAAGTTATTTAAGTCAGGTTTCTTTCTTCAGCTCCTTCAGTGATGTTTGTGTGGTTCATTTTTATATAGCCAGACTCATTTATCACAGTGTGAGTTCTATGTGTAGTTCCCTCCACAATCTGGTTGATTTATTTTTGTGTTGTATATACAGTGAAATTACTCTTTAT